>NC_080186.1:226608279-226911309 GCF_030028045.1 Hippopotamus amphibius kiboko
ACCAAATTAGATCTCTCTGGTACATGATTTTATTCTTTTCTATACTTTCCTTTCTAACACTTGTCACAAGTATAACTCAATATCTTATAATTAGGTAAATATGTCTGTCTCTCCCTCTGAAGTCTAAGCTCCATGACGGCAGGAACATTAAACCTCCTCTGGTTTGCTCACCTATTTAGTATCAGAGCAGAGCTTAGTGCCCAGCAAGAAGCAGGTGCTGTAAACATTTGTTGGATGATTAACTCATCCACAGCCAAACGCCTTCTCTTCAGGATTCTAAAGAGTAGAGTAGAAGAAGAGCCAGAGTTTTCCCTAGAGACTAGTAAATAAGGAAGCACTGGAAGAAAGAAAATGATAGAAAAAATTTAAAAAGGCAATAGATCACTTAACCTACTTGGTTCTTAGGACCAACATTCTCTCCAATAATGCTAGGGGGGTTTTTTTGTTGTTTTTTTTTTTGTTTTTTTGTTTTTAATGCTAGGTTTTATGACAGATAAATCTCTTCAAGTTCAATCTCTTCAAGTGGAAAAAATATGTTAGATCTATTCAAACTCAGTCTCAAAGTAACTGTGGCATATTTGCTTCTCACCACCTAGCTAGCTTTATAAACTCTATAGCTGTTGGTGCTGTAAAGAATGCAACAGGGCTTCCTAGGTGGTGCAGTGGTTAAGAATCCTCCTGCCAATGCAGGGGACACAGGTTTGATCCCTGCTCCAGGAAGATCCCACATGCCACAGAGCAACTAAGCCCATGTGCCAAACAAACAAACAAACAAAAAGAATGCAACAGAAATATACGAACTGCTAAATGAAACTGAATTGCGAAAAATCATTTTAAGGTTCTCTGTCAATACATTTTAGAAAACATGGATTTAGCCTACTTTGAATAAGAACAGCATTCAAAAATTACTGCTTGACAAAAACCTAAAAATGCATATTGTTAAACTTGGGGGCTAGGGGTATGTAATGTCTTTTATGCCTAATTATTTCAATGTTTTAGCCAAAATTTACAACAAGCTAAATCAGAAATTTGTGCAGTTCTACATTAAATGTCTAGGTTGCCTTCAGGAGGGATAGGATGTCTCCAAAAGGGAAGGTTTCTATGCAACCCCAGCAGATTCCTCACTCCTACCCCAGCATCAGCTTAGGCTTTTGTGTGTTCTACATGTTAGGTTTCTTTAGAAAGTTTCCTTGAAGAAAGGATGCCAAGGGTTTTTTCGAAAGTGCTTAAAAATAATTGGGCTAAGCTAACACACCATGTCTTTTATCTAGCTATATATACTTTGGAGGGGAAAGTGGCCATTCTAAGTTGGTAAGGGGGTTTTCTGATTATTAGGACTCAATTCTTTGTCATTATTTTCAACTACCAGCTCCTACATTTTCAGAGTTTTCTTTCAAATCACCAGGGGAAGACAATATAGGAAATCTAGAAAAGTCCTCTTACAAACACAATACCCCTCATCTCTAAATAATTCAGTGCCTGCTATTTTTTCTAAAGCATTCCCATAGCCTTGTTTTGACCTTGTAGCATTTCTACCTCTGGTCTATCATGATATTTTTAAGACACGCTTTAGCTCAAACATTCACTTTAAAGTCCTCTAAAAGTGTCTCTTTAAAAGGGAATGTTATTTGGCAGAGTATTTGCACTTTTACACCAAGAATTTTAAGGGTCTTATAAACCTAATTTCTGAAAAAAAGGGAAAAAAGTAAAAATCCCATAAAGTTTTCCAGTTAATACCATATATTAATACTCGGCTTAGACCAGTTACCATCTCCACTTTTGTAATTATATCATGCATATGTGGAGCCAAAAATACTTATGCTGATCCTCATTACATTTAATCTAATTGTTGGGTTATTTTCTCCTTCACTTATAATCATTGCTAGACAGTTTTTACATTGCCTTCTGGTTAAATTGCTGCTTCAGAGCAATCACTGCAATGCCTCTGGCAGGAAGTAGACAGTATACACGTAGTTAAGATCATAGACGAGGGAACCACAGTCCTTAGATTCAAATACCAGCTCTTTCACTCACTAACTGTATGTGGGCAAGTTATTCTCTCTGTATCTAAGAGTCTCAATTTGTAAAATGGGAGTAAGAGAAGCCCCTGCCTATAGGGTTGTTGTAAGGACTAAATTAGGGTATCTGGCCCAGTAACTGATAGATAAATATTAATCAGTGTTGTTACTATTTATAGATGTCAGCAATGGAGTGAGGAATTCAATCTGGCTTCCAGGGATCCCTCAACCCAACCAGAAACTGGCTAACCACTCAATTATTTACAGACAAAGGATCTTGTGTTTTGTAAGATAACTTTTCTAGATTTTTCTCTTCAGTGGTGATTCAAAGGAAGGATACAAAAAGCATAGGCGCTGGTGGTTAAAAATCATGGCAAACAATTTCATTCAACATCAACATCAAGATATGGAAATAAGAATCTCCTTATTCAGATCCATGTTTGACCCATCCAGCTTGGGTTGTATTTCCAATCAAAGTTATAGAAGGTAGGCTGGGTCCAGTCCTACTTTTCATGGAAGTCATTCATAATTCTATCAATCCTAAATAAATATGTCCCAACCCTTTTTAAGTGTTTTCATTTCCTATCTATAGCACTTCTTAATATGTCACAACATGTTGTCCTCAACTAAGCCAATTAATGCTTCTCTGTAGGTCTTCAAGATTTTTTTGAACAAGCCCTTCTTTCTCTTATCTAGGTTGTTTGTGATTTTACTGGTATTAATCAGGTTTCTGCCCAGTCTTTGGTTTTCCAAGTGGAGGTCTAATATTTGTAGCACATTTTCATATAGGAGCCCTTACTCTCACTCTAGTTCGGCAACTTCTTTCTCCCCATACCTACCCTTCATACACCTGTAGGTGTGCCTACACACACACACACACACACACACACACACACATTCTCTTCAGCTGCTTTTTTTCTGGTTTTCTTTAACTCTAATATCCTTTCTGTTGTTAACTGACAAAAATTGCTCTCCATATTTCTAGTACAAATGCATCATAATTTGTAGAAGAAAGATAACATCTTGTTTTCAGTATCTCCCTTGAAGATGCCTAATATTTTGTTTGACCATTTGATTTCAGTAGTATATTGAATGAATAGCCTCAGAGAACATTCTACAATGATTTCCAAGTCCTTTCTTACCAGAGTAAGAAATCATCAGTGGCTTTACAATTTTCCAAAATTGAGGAGAAGGATAAGTGCTGACAATAACGCCAATTTGAAACTGAAAAACTGCTTGCTATGTTAACTTATATGAATCTCAACAAGCAAAATAAAGGGAAAAAAATGTCCAGTAATGAAGAAAATATACAATGTACCTTTAGTTTTCTATTTGGGGTCATTCATTACTATTTTGGCATTTCAAAAATTTGTTACCTCTAATACAAAATATAAGTTGATAATATGAGTTGGGAATGGAATAGCAATGAGGTTGATGGGAAATGAGTTTGGCATACGCATCACACCTGATGAGAAGAAAGACAGCTCAACCCTGAATGCCCTATGCTGCCACGCGTTCAGTCTGGGCTGTGACAGAGTCCCTGAGCCCCTATGTCTTCACCCCTTAATATGTGAGTGAAGACGGGAAGACAAATACTTCATCTTTGAAAAGTCAAGGATCGATTCCCAAAACAGTTTTGTCCTTTCTACCTTGGGGAAGCCTGAGGGAGGCTATCCATGTGGTCATTCCAAACGTGCTGTTGAAGCTATAGGCGGAAGGTTTTCTGCACTTTAAAATGCCTACAAGAGGGAGGACAAATATATGCCAAAGACAGCTGTTTGACCTAGATGTATCAGCACCCTATAGCTGATACACCCTATAGCTGATTCATCTTAGTGCACAAGCCATTTACCATCTTGACTAGAGAAAAACTGCCTGTTCATAGGGGTTAAAAAAAAAAAAAAAAAACCAGCAAAGCCTTGTTATTATTATTATTATTTTTTTTTTTGGACTTGTTATTCTCACTTGGGGAAAAAAAAAAAGAAAGGTTTTTCAAATGTATTGATTATTCTGAGTCATGAGTTTCAAAAAAGGAATCTTAAAAACATAAAATGAAGGGCCTGTCTACAGTTTCTGAGGAAAATAATAGTATGCTATGGACTATCTCTGACATCCCAGGAAAGATAGTAATTGCTGTGTAACTTGGAGAACATATTCATTGTTCTTTTTTGGAATCTTCCATTCTCCAAGATCACTTCATTAAGACAGTGGTTCTCAACATGGGCAATTTTGATCCCTGGAGGACATTTGGCAAATGTCTGGGGCTTTTGGCAATGTCTAGAGTCTGGAGTTGCTACTGGCATCTACTGGATAGACACCAGGGATACTGTTAAACATCTCCCAATGCGCAAAACAATTCCCTACAACAAAAAAATTACCCAGCTCAAAATGTCAATAATGGCCAAAATTGGGAAACCTTGCAATTAGAGATGAGAAAGAGATTTGAGAAAGGAAGACTGAAACAAAAGCCTGACTGCTGGGGCAGTGCCTTTGCAGGGGAGCTGGTAAACCTCTCTCACCACTTCCTGGTTCTTCTGGAAGTCCTAGGTACCCAAAGAATTGTCCAGAGTCAATAAAGTACAGTTTCATTGTACAGAATACAGAGCTCCGTAAAGCTGGTTTAGAGAATGCCATGACGAACTAAGGCCAAATCCAAGCTTCCTCATCCTTTCCCCTTAATTGGAGGCAGCTAGTCACCCAGAACAAGCCTGACCAATCTTACCTACCTAGGAGGTGCCCAGGAGCTTGTACAGTCACCCACCATGCTGAAGTATCACTTCAATACTGCTACTTCCTGGGAGGTAGAACTGAAGAACCCTCTACTCTATGGAAACATGGTGTGTGGGTGACTACGTATTACCTCTAATCACCAAATCCCATAAGTGTCAAAAAGCCTTGTTTGCATGAGGATAGCACAGTGGTGGGCAGGTCCAACAGCACAAGGCAATTGTTTGTGGCTTCTTAATTCACAATATAACTGTCTCTTTCTCCTACCATTCTCTTTGCCACTCATTCTGCGCCAACAGCACTGGTCTACTTGCTCTTCCTCCAACGTGCCAAGCATGTGTCAAAACACCTCAGCACAAGCTGCAGCACTTACACATCCTCTGGTACCATGCTGTTTACCCAGAAATCTGTTACTTCATTCAGATCTCTGCTCAAATGACACACTCACTGACCACCCATTGCTGTGCCTCACACCCCCACAACTCACTGGGCTCCTACCCTGATTTACTTTTCTCATGTACTTATCACAACTTGCCGTTTTACATGTGTATCCGCTTACTGTCTCTCTTCCTTCTCCCCACAGGCTGCATGAGAGTGAGACCTTGTTAAATTGTTTCGGGTTGTATCTGCAGTGCCTGGGATACTGCCTGGCACATTGCAGGCACTCAATACAAGTTTATTAAATAGTTTAAATGGCTTTCTATTTTCTGGTTGTCTCCATTTTCCTACCACTAACTTTTCCTAAAACTCTTAAACTCACCATGTTTTGATTTTTGTTTTCTCCGTTTTTATTTCTTTGATTACTAACCATTTTGTGGACCCCTGGGGCTTCAAAAGTTTGTTGAATTTTCAATAAACAGGTACTGGACTTCCTAGGTGGCACAGTGGTAAAGAATCCGCCTGCCAATGCAGGGGACACGGGTTCGAGCCCTGCCCTGGGAAGATTTCACATGCCACAGAGCAACTAAGCCCATGAGCCACAACTATTGAGCCTGTGCTCTAGAGCCTGTGAGCCACAACTACTGAGCCCATGTTGCTGCAACTATTGAAGCCCACGCACCTAGGGCCCGTGCTCCACAACAAGAGAAACCACTATAATGAGGAGCCTGCGCACCACAATGGAGAGTAGTTCCCGCTCGCAGCAACTAGAGAAAGCCCGTGTGCAGCAACGACAACCCAACGCAGCCAATAAATAAATTAAATAAATAAATAATTTTTAATAAATAAATAAATAAACAGGTAGTGAACACCTGCTGTAAGTGATGATTCTAGGTGCTACTGGAAACAAAAAGAACGGGAGGTAGTCTGGCCTTGACCTGTGGGAGGAAAGTAGGAAAGAGAAAGTATTCACACCAACACTTTAACGTAAGGACACTGAGATCTAGACCATAATCAAGAACAGTGCTGTGGGGTGGGGGTGGGAGTCATAAAGAGACCAGATGATTCTGCCTGTGGAGACTACGAAAGGCTTCCTAGAAGAACTGGGTTTGAAAAGAAACTAGGAAAACAGTCATCTAGAATGGATAAAGAAGATGTGGCACATACATACAATGGAATATTAGCCATAAAAAGGAATGAAATTGAGTTACTTGTGGTGAGGTAGATGGACCTAGAGTCTGTCATACAGAGTGAAGTAAGTCAGAAAGAGAAAAACAAATACCCTGTATGCTAACACATATGTATGGAATCTAGAAAAATGGTGACAGGGCAGGAATAAAGATGCAGACATAGAGAATGGACTTGAGGACACGGGGGGATGAGGTGGCCGAGATGTAGGGAGAGAGTAGCATTGACATACATATACTACCAAATGTAAAACAGATATCTAGTGGAAAGCTGCTGCATAGCACAGAGAGATCAGCTTAGTGCTTTGTGACAACCTAGAGGGGTGGGCTGGGGAGGGTGGGAGGGAGGCTAGAGGGAGGGTATAGGGGGATATATGTATACATATAGCTGATTGACTTTGTTGTACAGCAGAAACTAACACAACACTGTAAAGTAATTATATTCCAATAAAGATGTAGAAAAAAATAAATTAATTAAAAAAAACAGTTCTCTATTAAACAGGCAGGATTAGGGAGAAAAAACAGTCTGGGTAGAACTATAAGAAAATAAATGGCAGCTATATTAGACTAAGAGGGTTTGATGACAAAGTAGGTAGGGATGAAATGAATTAACCAAACTGAATCTCAGTGAATCTACTGAAAATGATAAATAATAGCTCCAAGACTTCATCATGGTATGACTATGATAATAGTGATACTGCCATTAACAAAAATCAAAAAGGGGCACTTTTGGGATGAGAAATGATTAGTTTGGTTTCTGTCATATTGGTTCTGTTGCCTTAAGATTCCAGAACAGTCCCCAGAGTGTGGTAGAGCCTTGTTCCCGGCTGTGTGGCTTCAAGGCCTTGCTCCAGGACCCTCCTAGAAATTCTGTAAGCCAAATAATATCATGAATAACATTACTTCTACTCACAAAGTAGCCAGAGTGCATTCTGTTCTTTGTCAGTATGAGTTCTAGGCAACATAAAGGCCGTCAAACTTTACTGCTTATAGATCTCCACTAATTCTATTAGGATGAATCTTATGAAATTGACATTATTATAGGTCAAAAATGGTTAAATGCTGGCAATTTTATGTTAGTGCTATGGTGATAATCACATACTCTGGAATCAAAGAAACCTGGGTTTAAACCTAGAATTTATCAGCTGTGTGATTTATACCCTCTAAGTCTCAGTTTTCTTAGCTATAATAAAGTAACAATGGTCTGAGTGTTTCATAGGTAGTATGAGGAGATAAATGTGAAGCACTATACCAGGCACCTTCTTCTTTGACTGCAGAAGAAATAATGTCCTTCCTTACCCTCCTCTTCTCTCTCCTTTTTCTATCATCATTGCTTCCCTGATATTCCCTCCCTCCCACACCTTCTATCACTTTCTCTCTGCTCTGCCAGCATGCTTAGGTCTTCAATACTAGGACAAAAGGTACTGGAGTCCTGCTGTGGCCTGAATGTTTTGTGTCCCCCCAAAATTCACATGTTGAAACCTAATCCCCGGTGTGATGGTATTTGGAAATAGAGCTTGGGGAGGTGATTAGGTCATGAGAGTAGAGTCCTCATGAGTAGGATTAGTGCTTTTATATAAGAGGTCTCAGAGAGCGCCCTTGCCCCTTTTCCATATATAGACACAGCCACCTACAAACCTGGAAGCAGGCCCTCACTGCACATAAAATCTGTTGACCCCTTGATTTTGGACTTCCCAGCCTCCAGAACTATGAGAAATAAATTTCTGTTTGTCATCTCAAACATCACCAATGACCTCCAAGTGAACAAATTTAGTGATTCTTTTAAAAGTGTAGCCCCTTTTCATTTCTTTGAATTATTTCAAACTGGCAACCACCTACTCTGTCATAAAACCCTTCCAAGATGTCAAGACTTGAAACCCTCACAGATATCTCACCCATGCCTACATCATCAGGTCAACCACCCATTCACGTTGCTCTTCCTTCTCAATGTCTTTCATCTCTTATCCCCACATTCCTGCCACTCTTTTTCTATTTAAATATTTAAATCAGTCTTTACACGTATCTAAAATTTGTCACCAAAGGAAGAACATATATGAGTAAGTTTTTTTTTTCAATTTCCAATTAAACTAGTGGTGTAAGAGGGGAATTAACTCAATGACAACAGTGATTGTTCATACCACCTGGGTTAGAGTCTCAAAAACTAGTTCTATTGAAGGAATTGCTGCATTCATTTCAACACAGGCAAAGTTAATCTACCTGATTCAGGATCCACAGCTATGACGTTTTCTTCAGGCACGTGCCTGACCATTAAAGACTGTAGGGAGAGAACAGGGAAAGAACTGAACTGTTTTCAGGAAAAGAGGAACTACAAAGAACATTCATTGGCTTCCCCTGCTAAAGCTTTATCAGCGCCATATGTAATGCCCTACTCATCCCCTTGAGCACATGTTGAAAAATCAATCCCTGGGGCCTTGGATAAATTTGATAGTGTCTGTTGCCTTTTCTTTTTAAACTTATTTTTACTTAATAATCTCCTCTGAGTCTTATAAGACATGATTTGCCCCAAAACATGTGTTCCATGAAATCCTTAAACTAGACGGCTTATTCTTCGTATCCTTATTATCCTGAGTTTAAATATAACTGATATGACTGCATAACTCTTTAAATTCACAATGAAATCCAGTTCTTAAATTCATTTCTGTGTAACTAATTTTTTCAAAAGACAATTTGCACTTGAGCGAAATATTCAAAGCATGTTGTATGTTTTTGAATAGTCTGTTTCTCTATTTGTAAGAGAACACAATTTTCAAGTGTAATTTATTTTCAGTGCTTTCATCAGAAACACCCAGGAGGATTTCATCTTTTTTTCCTTGAACAAATCAGATAAATGTTATTACTACAAGTTGGCATGGGGACATCTATTTTAAAATTTGTGAAATATTTTAATTTGAAGATAATACATTAAAATATGCTTTTCGTGACAACGGTTCTAATTGGAGCATCTTTCTGCCTTTTTTTTTCTATTTCCTAATATAACTAACCTCTTTCTAGTCTATCTTCAAGAGTCTTTCCACCTTTCCTAATATAGCAATAACAAATCTTTTCTCCAATCTGCAAGACTGAAAGTTTTATGAAGTACTACACTTTTTTCCCAGTAAAAGTAGAATTTTTCATCTCTTGAAAGAAAATGAAATAAGAACAAAAAATGAGGCTAAAATCACCTTGTCAGGAATGACTGAAGGCTACAGAGAAAATGAACAAGGAAAAAGAGAAGCAAACATTCAAATGAATATAAATGGATTGAGCCAGATTGAAAAGAGAAGCAAATGGGTCTCTGAGGAAAATGAAAAAGGAGCAAATGTTTAGAAAGTACACAAAAATCCCTCTGCTCAGCTCTTCTTACTTCACTGCTCTCCCTTGGTAAACTTACAGACATCTGTTGCTTATTTTATTCATGTAAACTTCCCTGGATCACTAGCGCTCCATCCTGCCTTTCTATAAGGCAAATGAAATTGATAAATGCTTGGCTTGGCATTACCCACCCCAGGATGGGGAAGTATAAGGAGGCGTGAAGAGGCCACCAAGCCATGAGTGAGGAGGTCCTGATTCTGGTCCCATGTCTACTTCCTAAAAACAAAAAAAATGTTTCTTTCTAAAAAATTAAGAAAAATGATACATGGTCATAGCAAATAAGTTGCTCTAGCAAATGATGGATGTTAAGATGTCAGCATGGTGAGTGGGATTAAGAGGACAGGGTATGAGCTGTCCATAGAGACATTAAACCAAACTCAGGAGCTAGCACATATAAGTGATCTATAAATACTTGTTGAATCAGCAAGTGAATGAATGAATGCATCTGCTGGCAGGCAATGCCAGCCTGACCAGTGGAAAAAGAGAAGTTTGAACTATTTGTTATAAGATATATAGATAGAGGTATACAGATATCAACATGATTCTCATGCAAACATAAAATGAACATGTGTCAAAGATCTTAACTCATTAATCAATGAGGAATCCAGTAAGATACATAAAAGCAGTTCAAAGAAGAATCTGAAGAACAAACACAAATATAGGCAATCAAAGATACTGAAATGAATTTGCTCATAGATGGACAAACAATGAATACCCACATGATAAACATCATTTACATCTCCAGTGGACAAAATCTGTTCACATCTTTATGGACAAAAATAATTTGCATCACCATCAATTTTCTACAACCTACAGAATTATAAAGCAGCTCAAAGATAAGGAGAGATACAGACTCACAGATTGAGAAGACTCCCAGAAGAGTATTCTAGACATCTTTAGCTTTCATTGAAAGGACACCATATTGGTCATCATATTGCCTGTTTTGGGGTTTTTTTTCTCACAGATTTGCTTGATATGGTAGAAATGTGAATTCTTTTCTACCAGTTTGTATTTTTATTGAATCCTTCTGGCAAAGCCCCAACACCTTATCAACTCAACTATTTCCTTTATCCTTACCTTCGCCTGAGAAAATCCCATAATGATGGAGATCATAACATCATAATGATCACCAGCAACTGAGCCCTTGATATGACCTCCAGGAATTCTACTGAATTTCTGTGTTCATTTCACTGTCCCACTAATATACAACACCTATTCGAATATTTTCCTCTCTCATAAAATGTCTGATCACAGTAATCTTCAAAATGTTTAGCTACCTGTATGGAATGGGCATCGACTGATCAGAACCAGGACTGTAAGTAGCTGGGGAGTCGGACAGTGCTATGCTCTAGATGCTGGATCATGGGAAAGTCTGGGGGTCCTGGGTAAGGGTGGGGCACAGAAATAGGTACAAATGGGGACTCCTAGCATAGCTTAGGGGTATTTCCATATTTTAACTATCAATATAGCTATATTTCTCCATGTTCCATTTCACTCACCTCCCCCTAATCTCAACAGATTATTGAACCTCCCTTTCCATAGGGAAGACCAAAGCTATCAGAAATTCCTTAGCTTTCAACTAGCATACTTATCCTTCTACTACATTTACCCTATCCTCTTTTCCATTCATGGTTGTAGAAAGGAATCTGTAAGACACAGAGTGTATATCTGACATCTGACAGGATAAAAGAGAAAAAAAGAAAAAAGAAAGAAAAGACAAGATGGGGCTAAAATAATGCAGTAACCCAGAGAAAAGGAAGTAGATACGACTGGTTAGTCTAATTTACATTTCATACTACAGAAAACTACAGAACAGTGTGACCAAGAATGATCAAATATACACAGCTTCTCTAAGAGGATCCCTTCGAGGAAAATTTGTTGTGAGTCACTTCAAAAGGTTGAGAGAGTCACTTCCCAGTATGAGTGTATTAGGGAAGCTGATTATAAATTCAATTGAAATGAACCCAAAGGACATTTGCAATATATCAAATCCCTAAAAATAAGAATTTTATGTGTGCTTCAGACCAGGAGAGAAATTGAATTTATTTTGAGGATAGTAACAAGATAAAAAGGACCAGAAATGCTAGAAAAACTTTTGTACATCCACTTAGCAGACAAGAATAAAAATTCTCTTCATCCCTTCAGGAGTGAGAAAGAGATTCATATACTGGAAGTGTGTCTAGATGACATTGTGAAAGAAACAGACTTCTAAGAAATGATGGACTAGGCACTGGGCTTAATATCCTCTAATAGGACCTCAAGAAGTTTGATATTGAACACCTGAAGTTGGCATAATTAAAGACAGTTTTTATATGTATTTTAACTAGTAGTTCTTAAAGTTGAGCTTACATCAGAATTTTCTGGAGGGCCCATAAAACAGATTGCTGGGCTCCACTCTCAGAGTTGCTAAATCCAATAGGTCTGGGACTCAGCCTGAGAATCTGCATTTCTACAAGTTCCCAGGTAATACTGGTGCAGCGGTCCATGGACCACACTTTGAGAATCACTGCTCTAAACTATATTTTAAAAATAAAATAAACCAATGGGAAAATATTTATTTGACTGAATGGAGGGGGAATAGCTTAATGGCAAATTAAAAAACAAACAAAAAAAACTAATCCTGAAGAAATAATTCTTAGGAGTTTTTGACTAAATATAATGCTAATGAACTCAGTATATACAGATGAATAAACTGTCCTTTCTTGAAGTCCTTTCAGCATATTTTTCCAGACATCGCATCATTTGTTTTAAAATTTTCTCCCCATTTGCTTAGCTTCAATGGCTTTTGCCATTTCCCTGAGATTTTTCTTTCTCTTACACCACTGTCCTTCATTTGGTTTCCTGATATTTGTTTTAGCCCTCTTTTTCCTTGATTCTCGGAACTCCTCTCAACACAGCACGCTGTCCTGACTGGCATCAGTAAGTCACTGATCCCCCTAGACTCTCTCTGTTGTTTTGGTTTCACCCCCAGTTAATTTTAACTTACTAAAACCAAGCTAACTAAAAGCGAACATTCTAAATTAAAATCAGACAAATAAAGCAACATAGATGAGGCAGTATCAGCCCAGAATGTGCCTTGTCTTATTTCTGCAGTCCACAGGCAGAATTTCTTCATCAAGGAATGATCACTTCCAATCTGAAGGTCTATCAGCTGATTGAGTTGGGAGTACCCTGATTGTCTAAAACTAATCTCCATTATTTAAAGTCAACTGATTATAGACTTTCTTCACATCTACAAAATATCTTCATCAACACCTAGAATAGTAGTGTTTGATTGAATAACTGGGGACTATAACCTAGCTAAGTTGACACATAAAACTGACCATCACAGAAAACAATACTTAAAATCTTTTAAATGATGTCTGACAGAACACAGCTCACTTTGGCTACTAGACATAAAAAACATCCACCTGTGAACATGACAAATGAAAAAAAAATTACTAGACAATGTAAACATTTTAGTAGTTTAAAAGAAAGTGAACAATTTGGGGAATCATAATAACTGCAATGTACTATGACAAATACTTTAAAGTTTGCAAAAAGTAATTCATTTGTGTTCTCAATAGTATTTGCATGTATGAAAAAGGAATGACATGAGTTAGGAAAGACAGTTTTCAGGTGAGAATCAAGGGATGAATTTTGCTGGAGGTAATAAAGTGAAATTAGATAACACCAAAATCAAGCAAATAAATTACAAAACATGTTTGACAAATGCTCCCAGAATTCAGTGGAAATTTACAAAGAAAGATAAATACACTGAACAAAATACTGTCAACATGGGAGATATCCAGAATATCTAATACAAAGTATTTTAAGATGAGAGAAGGGCCAGAGGAGAAACAATAGTTAAATAAATAATAGAAGAAAATATCACTGATTTGAAAGAAAAAAAGAAAGGAAGTTATGAATTTTCAGGTAGAAAGGCTCTATTTAGTACCCTTATATATTCAATTATATAGAAAAATTAAAGTGCCACAATTTTACAGATTCTGAATACAGTTTTAAATTTAAGAAAATAGACTTCCCCGGGTGGCACAGTGGTTAAGAATCCACTTGCCAATGCAGAGGACACGGGTTCGATCCCTGCCCCAGGAAGATACCACGTGCTGAGGAGCAACAAAGCCCATGTGCCACAACTATTCAACCTGCGCTCTAGACCCCGTGAGCCACAACTATTGAAGCCCGCGCGCCTACAGCCCGTGCTCTGCAGCAAGAGAAGCCACAGCAATGAAGAGCCCGTGCACCACAATGAAGAGTAGCCCCCGCTTGCAGCAACAAAGACCTAACACAGCCAATAAATTAATTAATTAATTAACTTAGAAAAAAAAATAGAAAAATATCTCTCAAAGACAGCAAAAATAGATTAACTGCAAAGAAAGGAAAGTAATGTAACCATTAAAATGTCAGATTCTGTTTAAGTAGTTTTATTGTGAAATTTAATATAAACAAATAACTCAAAAGAAAAATTCATATCTAGAAAAGGAACTAATAATAAAGTCTAGATCTAATAGCTCATGTTAGTTACAACAAGTTGTGATGGGAAAAAAGAGTGAAAAATATTTTAAACTAGGGAGATGATAGAATTTATTGGATAAAAGAAGCCACAGAGGCCTGGATTCAAATTCTGGCCCTGCCAATTATTAGCTTTGTGCTCTCAAGCAAGTGACTTAACTTCATGGAACTATTTTCTCATAGATAAATTGGGATATTAACATCTACAGGTCTGTTGCAAAAATTAAATAATATATGTAAAGGACTCAGCTTGCTAACTGGAACAGTATAGGCACTCAAGTTGCTATAAAATGTTATTTTTTTAATATAGACAGAAAAACATGAGTTCAAATAACCACTAGAAGAATAGAAATATCACGCAAAACTAGAAAATTGCAAAGAAAACCTAAACCTAAACAAAGGGAAACAAAGAAACATTTAAAAAATCAGAAGGCTGAATAAAATAGGATAGATACAATTGATACAATAGATTGTATATCAATTGTATACAGTTGATATAATTGATAGATTATTGATACAATAATACCAAATTATCAGAAAAACAATGATAAATTATAAATACACATAGCATAATTACAACAGAAGATTTTATAGAACTCAGTTCTTGACAAATAAATTAATATATAGTAGAATTAATAAAAGGTATATACCAAACTTTGTATTTGCATAGCATATATATTACTTTTGAATATTCAAAGAATATTTTTAAAAATTGACCAAATTCTAGGCTACTAATAAGTTCTCAACAATTGACCCAAAATGTTTAGATCTCACAGGGGCAAAAGGGCATCCCAGGTAGGGATTTGAATTGAGAAGCCCTATGACCCTGGATTCAGCACAACTGGAAGTACATAGGTTACCTTTATAAATTTTTTAGATAAACAAACAAAAAAAAACAAACAAAACAAAAAAACCCAGGAGCTTTTTGTCCTGTGTTAGTTCTCAGAAGCTTGTCTCCAATGATGAATCAGCTCTTGCTCAGATGAAAATTTGTCCCTCAACAAATTGAAACAGCAGTGTTTGCCAATCAATAGGGTGACCTTTCATACTTCAAAGCTTCTCTTTCACCTTTGAATTGCCCCCTCCCCGCAGTTACTGCATCTTCTAAAGCATGTTGAGAAAAAAATCAACAATGGCCACCATTTTATTTGTCCACCAAGGAGTCTCTAAAAATCTCCAAAATATACAAACAGCTCATGGAGCTCAATATCAAAAGAACAAACAGTCCAATCAAAAAATGGGCCGAAGACCTAAGCAGACATTTCTCCAAAGAAAACATATGGGTGGCTAAAAAGCACATGAAAAGATGTTCAAAATCACTAATCATCAGAGAATTGCAAATCAAAACTACAATGAGGTATCACCTCACACCAGTCAGAATGGTCATGATCAAAAAATCTACAAACATAAATGCTAAGAGAGTGTGGAGAAAAGGGAACCCTCCTATACTGTTGGTGGAAATGTATATTGATATAGCCACTATGGAGAACAGTATGGAGATTCCTTAAAAAACTAAAAATATAATGACCATAAGACCCAGCAATCCCACTCCTGGGCATATACCAGGAGAAAACCATAATTTGAAAAGATACAGCCACCCCAATATTCACTGCAACACTGTTTACCATAGTCAAGACATGGAAGCAACCTAAATGTCCATCTACAGAGGAATGTGTAAAGAAGATGTGGTACATATACACAATGGAATATTACTCAACTATGGAAAAGAATGAAATAATGCCATTTGTAGCAACATGGATGGACCTAGAGATTGTCATACTGAGTAAAGTTGGACAGAGAAAGAGAAATATATGAAATCATATAATATCATTTATATGTGGAATCTAAAAAAAGGGGGCACAAATGAACTTATCTACAAAACAGAGAGTCACAGATGTAGAAGACAAACTTATAGTTACAAGGGGGTAAGGAGTGGGGAGGGATAAATTGGAAGATTGGGATGGACATATACACACTACTATATATAAAATAGATGTACAGCACAGCGAATTCTACTCAATACTCTGTAATGGCCTATATGGGAAAAGAATCTAAAAAAGAGTGGAGATATATACATATATATCTCCATATATATATATATATATTTATATATAATTCGCTTTGCTGTACACTGGAAACTAACACAACATTGTAAATCAACTATATGCCAATAAAAATTTTAAAAAGAAAAAACAAAGACTTTCTACATCTGTAAAATGTATAACCTTCATAATAGAGGGATTCTATTGAGACAGAAAATGAGGTTACTGTTTTCTGATCTGAATAATAACAAGCATAACTGGAATAGTGCATTACAGGTCCTGCAGCATTCTGGCAAACATCACCTCGCCTGCCTGCTGGCTCATTGACAGATTTTTCATGTTTCCCCCAAAGTCTTTGAAGGAATGTTTTTTGAGGCATTGTATATGATCCTTGATGCTTCCAATGTCTCACCCTTCTAATAATTCAAAAAAGAGGAAAATGTTGTCAAAATTAAAAAAAAAAAAAAAAAAAAAAGCAATGGCTTTCCAAGCACCACCAGATTTAAGAGAAGTTTTTAACAGGGGTGTCCAAGTTACAAATGACAAAATGGATGATCAGCATAAAAATGCTTATGATACCTTCGCACCTGTGATGGCTCACCTCTCTTATGAAATTAATAGACCATGCGTATAAATTCAAATATATTTAGATGTAATTTGCCTTTTAAAGGAGATTATGCTTATCAAATGCTCTCTAATGATGAGTGAATTTGAAGAAAATTACCATCCCATATAGAACACATTATATTAATTCTGTTCCCCTATCCTCCTTGCTCCTCCCTTGGCCTCTCTTTTTCACATATGACTTATTATCCTTCAAGGACACCTATTTATTCTGTGTAACTTCCTAACATCTCCAACTCATGTCAACCTCTCCTACCCTGAATCTTGCTGTTCTTATGAACCCCAATTTAACACTAGGTTATTTCTAATATAACTTAAAAACCATGCTACTTACTTTCTTAATAAGCTTCCTAGGAACTAGAATGATGCTCGATGCAGAACTATGGAGAATTTCATTGAACCTTATTTAATATTTTCCTGAATCCATATGTGAAATATTTTCTCTTATTCTCTATTTATGGTTGTTTTCAAATTACTTTAGATCTAAGGTTCTACTGAGGTAATTTTATTACTTTTTCTTACCTGATTTCTGCTATAATAATAATTCATTAATGTTTCAAAAAATCTAAACTATGCTATATTAAAAGGAAAGTTTATGACAAAGGACAACACAGGTTTTGTTTGAAGATGAAGACCTGATGCTTAGAGTAACTAACTTAAAGATAATCTAATTTTGGCTTTGGCATTTAATATATTTAAGGTTTTTGAAATATTTTTTTCAACAATTAGAAGACCCTATACAACATTAACATTTAACAGGTGTACTATTGAGTTCGTAATACATAAGGCTTAAAGCAAAAGCAATTCCAAAGACTTTGAGATTAGAGAGACTTTGCATCAAATCAGCAGAGCAATACAAAGGCAAGATGCTATTTGTAGAATGTTAACCAAAAAAAACCAAAAACAAACAAACAAAAAACAAAAACTTGAACATCCCTTCATTTGAAGAATTGCACTAAAATCTGTTTAAACAATGTAATTCTTTTCAAGCTGGCCATGGGAAAAGGCTAAAATAAGAAAAGTAGATCAGTCTGATTGAAATAATAACATGTCTTATAAGAGAAAAATAAAAAACCGTTCTTTGGGGCTATATTTATGGGGGTTTCAGATATTATTTGTTTTTCTTATCTGAGTGCCTTCACCCCTTTTAGTTCCTTACAATGAGGACATCAAATTTTTAAAACAACCTGAAAATATTAGCATTTTCAGTTTTACACAGCAGTAAGTCTACAAAATTTTGAAATACCTTTGTAGCACCAGAAACTCTAGAAGTTGATAACGTGCCTGGATCATAGGGAAGATTCTAGCCTCGTTTTTTCCCCTCACCTTCTCACAAATAAGTTCTTCCCTTTGATCTAATATTTCACACTGCTTCAAACAGACAAGGCACGGGACTATGCCTTATCTGTTTAATAGAACCAGGTAGTAAGAAATGGGGATAACTTTATAAAAAGCTTGACTCCTTTGCACTATCATTACGATTTCTCTTCTAAGCTCTTCTAAGTTGAGGTCAGAGAATGTGGCCTACAAGAAACTGTCCTCAAAATTTGTTGAAACATGCTTTATGACTTAGAACATGTTCATTTTTTGTAAATATTCCTTGAGTATGCAAAATACATATTTTTAAATATTTATAAATATACTACAAATATATTTGTCTTCTTCAATTGTTGGAAGCAGTCAGTTGTCAAGAGACAATTGTATAAAGACATGGATACATGTCATTATACAGCTATCCAAACCCACAGAATGTACAACACCAAGAGCAAACCTTATTGTAAACTATAATGTTTGGGTAAAAATGATATGGTAATGTAGAATCACCAATTGTAACAACTGTGCCATTCGGGGTGGGGGGGGGCAGATATTGACAATGGGGGAAGCTATGCATGTGTGGGGCATATGGGAAATCTCTGTACTTTCCACTCAATTTTGCTGTGAACCTAAAACTTCTCTAAAAAATAAAGTCTATCTTAAAAAATATAACTAGTTCAAGATGGTTGATTATATTTTTCAAATCTTCTATATTCCTATTGACTTTTGTTCTGCTTTATTTATCAGCTACAAGAGAG
The DNA here is from genome assembly GCF_030028045.1 of Hippopotamus amphibius kiboko. Lineage (NCBI taxonomy): Eukaryota > Metazoa > Chordata > Mammalia > Artiodactyla > Hippopotamidae > Hippopotamus > Hippopotamus amphibius. The sequence goes on from NC_080186.1 coordinate 226,627,212, forward strand.
GAATACTAAATTCTCCCATTATAATACATGATTTGTTGATATCTGCTCATATTTTAGTTTGATTTTATATTTAAATTTATGCATTTTGAACCTGTTATTTAAGCACTTTTACACTATAAATTATTATCAGTATCTTACTGAAAACTTGAAGCTTTTATCAACATATAGTAAGAGTCTATTTCTAGCAGGATTTTCCATATTAAATTCCACTTTTTTAGTTAATATAGCTATGCCAGCTTTCTTTTTTGCTTTATATTTCCTGGCATATCTTTTTCCATTCCCTTACTTTTACTCTCTCTGGATTCTTATAAACTGTATGAGACGTACAGTCTCCCATAAACAGCAAATTGTGGGATTTTCAAAAATTCAGTCTGAAGGTATTTGTATTTTAACTAGGGAGTTTACCACATTTACATTTATATGATTACTACTATAACTGGATTACTTTCTACTGCCTTATTTTATGCTTCCTCTTTGCCTCAATATCTTCCACGTTCTAGTTTTTTTCTCCTCCTTCTACCTTGCTTTCTTTAGGACTGACTGAGGTTTATTTCTTATTTTTCCCCTTTATTCTATTTTTTCCCCAATCCTAGATTGGAAGATGTAAATTCTACCTCCATTCTTTGGTGATTACCTTTGAAAATTTAATATGAATATTTATATTTACTAAGGTCTAAATATCTTTACAATTTTTGCAAAAATATAATGATCTTAGAATGTTTTTGCTCTCATCATCCTCCTTCCTGATTTATAAATTGTTATCCAATGATTTGGTTCTACCTTCATTCTTTTTTTATATGTAAATTTATTTATTTATTTATTTATTGGCTGTGTTGGGGTTTTTTTGTTTTGTTTTTTTTAAATTTTATTGGCTGTGTTGGGTCTTTTTTTGCTGTGCGTGGGCTTTCTTTAGTTGCAGTGAGTGGGGGCTACTCTTTGCTGTGGTGCGCAGGCTCCTCATTGCCATGGCTTCTCTTGTTTCAGAGCATGGGCTCTAGGCGCGTGGGCTTCAGTAGTTGTAGCACATGGGCTCAATAGTTGTGACTCACGGGCTCTAAAGCACAGGCTCAATAGTTGTGGCGCACAGGCTTAGTTACTCCGCGGCATGTGGGATCTTCCTGGAGCTGGGATCGAACCCGTGACCTCTGCATTGGCAGGCGGATTCTTAACCACTGCGCCACCTAAGAAGCCCTACCTTCATTCTTAATCCAACGAATTAGGTATTATTACTGTGATTTCAACACGTATTAAATGTCCCTGTAATATTTTGCATCTGTCTCTCTATGCTGTATTCTGAGCAATTTTTAGAGATACCCTCCAGTTTACAAATTGGTTTACTTTTCTTCATTTATGTCTAACCTAGTGTTTAACTTATATAGCATTCCTACTTGGAGTTATATTTTTTATTTATAAAAGTTCTCTTTCAGTTCTTTTTCAAATATCTCTGATTATTTTCAATAGATATGTATTCCTTTGTCATACTTTCTTTTACTTCCTTAGACAATGTTATAACATCATGATTTTAAATTTGGTATCTGAATAATCTAATATCTCCATTCTCGGAAGTTTGATTCTGTTATTTGTTGTTTCAGCTGGCTCTTGTTTACGGTGGCTTATTTTTCATTTCTCTTGTAATTTTCTTAAATTTTGAAATCATGTTTTTCAAAAATTTATCTGTAGGAATTCTTTGACATCTTGGTTTAAAATGTTTCCCTCTAGATCCTTGTTTCCTTATGCCAGGTACCTGGAAGTACAACCAATCCAGTAGCACTTTAGACTCAATTTTCTATGGATATCACAGAGAGTGTGATTTCCATCTCCAAACTCATGTGACTGTGGAGTTGAAACTAGGAATTTTCTGAACAAATGTGTTTTCCCACTCCAACCAGAGCTGAGGCAAAAGCAGACAATATCTCTCCATCTGTCTCTGTGTGGTGGGCTTTCTTCTAGTACTCTTCAAGGAGAACCAGTTTTATTCAATAGCCTCTGATCTGACCTCCACCCTCCTCAGACTCAGCCTTTATCTGTCCATGCATAAATGTGGCCCAATAAAGTGTGACCCACTGTGACAAATGTCCCCAAGCAAAGGCCAGCCCCAAAATTCTTTTATCTGTCTAGATTCGCACTTTGCCATTGTTTCTAACTTACTGTAATTTACTTTCTTTCCAGCGTTATTTTAGAATATATTTTAATAAGCATTTTTTGTATTATTTGAAGGAATATATTCTCCAGATAATTAGTCCACCATATAACTGAAAACCAAAGTCAACCCCTTTTAGTTGTAGTTCTGTAAGAACTTTGGATTGATCCCTAACTACTCCACTGAAAAGTGTATGTGTATCAGTGATTTTGAACACTGCCTATTTAAACAGGAAAATCCTAGAACTCCAGTCTCTGATCATTCAAGGATGGACTTGATGAACCTTGGGAATCCAATGGGTTGGTTTTCTTCCTTGTCTATGAAAAACAATTACTAGATGTCTTGCATTCAACAAATCTCCTAACTTTTATCTCGCTGTCAACAACCAGCTCATGAGCTGTGTAGGGCAGGCATTACTTGCCCTATTTACAAATACGGATACCTAAAATAGCAGAATGCACAGCGCATAGTGAGCAACTTGAACTGGAACCCATACATGCAGACTGAGAGCATGGAATCTGCTTATTTCTTTCGAGTCCTTTGCTGCTCCTATTCAGGCTTTCAGTCGCAGGCAAACTGCAACTGGTTAGTTTGTGAGTAAAAACTATGCTCAGAAATAAGTTTGTCACATAAGTGACTAGTAAAAACTATGTTAAGAGCCCTGGAAAAATATTTTGCATATAAATGTGGAAATGAATGTTCCTTTTTTTAAAAAAAAGGAAAAAAAAAGGAGGGCTTATTAATGTTGATGCGAATAACAAAGTTAAGAAAATCTGTTCATTTTCCAAGATTTCTGCCAATGCTCCTGAATGATGAGCAACAACAGGCCAGCTACCTCAGACCTCTCTGTCTTGAAACTGTCACAGATTCATAATAGTTCTTACTGCACCAGCCTGATAATATCTTCTAAGGGATTTGTCTGTCTTGACTAAAGCACAAATAAACTGGTGGCTGGAAAAGGGCACATTTTAATCAAAGCTGAATGCTCATACTCTGAGACAATGACAGCAACAAGAACAAGAAAAATGAGTGTAAGTTTCTCCCAGACACCTCAGGAATTTAGCAAACCACCACTATCATTCTCATATATTTTGTTCCCATAACATCCTCAGCCCAATCCCCTATGACTACTATGAGGGCTGCTTTGGGAAAGGTGACAAAATTGAGCAGGGACTTGGGAGCTCACTTCATTGGCCCTTCGACAGAGCAACAGGAAGTATCTCCCAGCACCTTCCTATACTTCTTCTTCAGGGTCCACGTGCAGAGCTCTGCTCCTTCTCAGTGTTGCAGCACTTTAACCAGAGCATCAAACATGCATCCAGGAGGGGGTCCAGTTCAGCCTCATACCAAAAATGTCAGAACTTTGCTAGCAGCTGAGCAGATCCAAGAGGCAAGTAATAAGATAAAAAACATGCCTCTACTTTTCCCATCAAGTTGCCTCTTAGTTCATGCAAAAACACCATCAAGCCAGCTTGAAATCCCTCCCTTCAAGTGGTTGGTCCCAGGGACTTTGTCCTGACACTGCCTCTGTAATAAGGTCAAGAAGATCATTCCTGGCTCTACCCCTGGATCTACCCTTGGATTTTATGAAATGGCATTTACACAAAATATAAACTTCTCTTCTGCTTAATACAGATTGCCCTGCACTGAAGGATCCCCCTCCCCATCATGGATAAGGATGTGAAGGGTTGGATGCAGTAAAAGGAACAAAGACCCTTATTATCTCACAGTATACTCATCACCTCTCGACAGGATGCCAAATTTGGTGTTTCAGCTGGATATAGCACAATGCTCCTTAAAGCAAGAGATGGCTCAGGCCAACCATCAAGCCAGATCCATAGAGACAAAATCCTAAGTGGCATTTTCTTTAGACATGGAACCCAAATAAAAGATAAGGTAACAGATGTAAAGACATTGCCAAGTCAAGTCTTACTCATTTACTCACTTGGAAGGTCTAGGATTCTGGAAACCGGAAGAGTATCTATATAAAGTCTTTAAGGCATTGGGTTCCCTCCACCCCAGAAGTTATGGAGTATACGCAAGTAGGTAAGAGTTCAGGAAGGAAAGGGACATAAAATCACCAGGAGCTCCCTCCATTCATAATCTCTTGAATTTACCTTGCCTGCTACAGCATCCCCTCTTAAGGTCAGCTGTGCACTAACACCATCCATTTGGGAAGGACTCCAGCTTTTAAATGAATTAAAATTTCCCAGCTGCTCTCGCTCTGCATCCTAGGAGGTAACAGCTACCCACAGAGATTTGTTTTTATTGCCTTTCAATGTCTACATCACTCTCCTACATCTCATCATTTCACCAAACACGTGACAGTGGGAAGAACATCTTGGATATTTGCAAACGCCTTGGCAGACTTGGCAAAGCACTCCAATAAGCATCTCATAATGTCTACAGAGAGGATTCCATGGCTTTCATGCTGTGCAATCTGAGTCTGCTGAAAAGAGCCTCTCTCTAGAAAAGATTCCAATGACAATAAGGAAAAAGGAGATTCAGCAAAGAAGATTGATAATTGGCTGTAAAGACATCACTGATGGAGGCAAGAAGGGAAGATGAAGGAGGAAGGGAAGAATGGCAGAGTGTCTTCTGAAAGATAGCTTTCCCTGTTGACTTTTTAATTTTAAAAATGATATGACCACTCAAAACATCTGACAAAGAAAAAAACAGTGATCCATAATTGCAAAGCTTAATGAAATCTTCTTGCCGAATTACAGTGTTTAGGATTTTGCCTTATGGGTCTGCTTTTCCACTTAGTCACTATCATCAGGGACATATATTATGCCCAGGTCTTACTGTCACTTCTTTGTCTTCCTATCCATGATCTTGATTTTTCCTGACTCAGTGTCTTCTAAAACTTTCTCTCTTGGCCATTTTCTTCAGACACAGTATGCACCTTTGCAACACATTTGTTTCATGGCTTAGACATCCTCTGAACTGAAATTATCAAATTCAAAGGGCTCACAAAAAACTGCAAAATGTGCTGTTGCCACTCTTATTAGAGGAAACTTGTGTCTTTTTTCCTCTGCCTTTTCCTGCCTCTATAACTTTCCACTCTGTAGAATCCATAACTACTTACTCCTGGAAGAGGAAAATAATAATTTTTTTCTCCCTGGTAGGAGGAAGAGCAATTTTTATTCTTTTAGTGTGAAAGCCATGTGTTTTCTCATTAGCCTCCATTTGTGTCTTTGAAAAGATTCTCCCTCCCTTTGTGGAAATTCAGACCAGTGCTCTGAATCACGCTTCCTTTTTCCTGTTTCAAATACTTTATAGTAATTGTATAGCAAATCAAGAGAACTGTTATGGTTACACCTGTTAGAGATCTCGACATTGTCATGAATTAAATATTTCTTACCAACATATACAGGTTAAACATGTAATAGGGACAAACTTGAAGGATGTAAGGATTCAACCTTTGGGACCTTCATGTGATACTTGGTTTGAGTCACAATGAATCAAAGTAATCATGCACACTGAGATGTACATATAAGTCACAACACCATTGCACAATACATCACTTTATTTTTCTTTAATAAAATTACATCTGACTCTAAGCTCCAGTCATTAGAATGATAAGATCCTTGAGATCAGTTGTTACTGTCAGTTTTTGTTTTGTTTTGTTTTTTGGGGGGGTGGTCTTTCCTCACGCAAATATAAACTTAGAAGAACCTATGGGAAACTTAAAAAATGAGTGAAGCATCTGACTCAGGCCATTGTGGCCACTGTACTAATTTCCTACTGCCATTATAACAAAGTACCAAAAACTTAGTGGTTTAACATAAATTTATGATGCTGCAGTTCTAAAGATCGTAAGTCTGGAATGGGTCTCACGGGGCCAAAAACAAGGTGTGGGCAGGATTGCATATCTCTGGGAGACTCTAGCAAAGTATCTATTTCCTCACCTTTTGCAGCTCCCAGAGGCTGCCCACATTCCTTATGGCCTGCTACTACCTTCAAAGTCAGCAATTACATCACTTGGACCTTTGCTTCTGTCCTTTGTTTCTGTCCTCACATTTCCTCTTCTGCCTTTCCTGCCTTCCTTTTTCCCTATTAAGACTCTTGAGATCACACTGGGCCCACCCAGATAAATCCAGAATAATCTTCCTATCTCAAGATCCTGCGAAGTCCTTTTGCTGTATGAGGTAACAGTCACAATACTCTGGAACTGGGATGTGGACATCTTTGAGAAATCATTATTCTACCCACCAGAGTCACCATTTTCACCTCTACTATGATGCCACTGTCAACACTTATTCTCTCCTGCCTCTCAAACACTGACCACAGAAGTCCTTCACCACGGTTCTCTCTACTGAAAACAGTCTCAGCCACAGACCCTGCCACTATCTTCAGTGGCCCACCTTGGTGTCTAGAACCATCCTCCAGCCATCAACCCAGTGAAGCCCTGTATCACACAGGACGTACATCTCTACCACTTATGGAAATCCTCCAAACCCCTGTCTCATTCCCAGTCTCAGAAAAGCTAAGTGCCTCTATGTTGTGCAGAGTTGTCCTCCTTTTCCATAACCTCCATTGTCTTCCTTCTCAAAGGCCCTTCACATCCCCCACAATCCTGGGTGTGGGATTGTCCCCAGATGCTTGGCAACTTCTGATTTTGACAGCAAAACAGAAAAGTTTTTAATAAATCCCTAAGATGGGTTTCCCTGGTGACGCAGTGGTTAAGAATCCGCCTGCCAATGCAGGGGACACAGGTTTGAGCCCTGATCCGGGAAGATCCCACATGCTGGGGGGGAGCTAAGCCTGTGTGCCACAACTACTGAGCCTGTGCTCTAGAGTCCAAAAGCCACAACTATTGAGCCTATGTGCTACAACTACTGAAGCCCGCACACATAGAGCTTGTGCTCCACAACAAGAGAAGCCACCACAATGAGAAACCAGTGTACCACAATGGAGAGTAGCTCCCGCTCTCCACAACTAGAGAAAGCCTGCGTGCAGCAATGAAGACCCAACACAGCCAATAAATAAATCAATTTAAAATAAATAAATAAATAAATCCTTAAGACAAGAGGCACAAACTCAGACCCACTGAAGGTTATCACCCTTATTGAGAGGGGTTAAAAAAAATAATTCCCTTTGCTTTAAATTTCCTACAGAAATGAAAAGAAAGTCATGAATATTTTCATAGAATTTCTTATCCCATCTATAAGAAAAGGAAATTCCTAAGATAAAAGTGAACAAGGGCAAAGTATTAGAAATAGGTGTCATTAAGCAGTAATATCATATATAACAGATTTAGCAGAATTTAATTCAGTCCCATTTCTGGGGAAATACAAAGAACCCCATTATAACACTGATGTGAGAGACAGGCAGAGTCAATACACAATATAAGAGATATTTTCTTTTATATTTAATTGCAATTCCAGAGTCCCATCTTGACCAATAGTATTTTTTTAATCTATAGGATTTTTTTCTACATTGGTGTTCTACTCCTATTAAAAATACTACAAAAAAGAGAAAGAACAAAGAAGCTGAAAAAAAGAAAGGGAAGCGAACAATTGAACAGAAAAAAAAAATCTTTTGTACACAAGTCTTAGAAAATACAACAATGAACACATCACATCTTTGGAATTGCAGTGTTTCTTTTAGGAATGTAGAAACTAAAATATGTGTCAAAAGGGCTGATGGAGCCATAGAGAAAAAGGAATAAAAGATTTAATTTTTGGCTATCCAAATGTTCCAGTTCCATTATAGCAGCTTTATTTCTAGTAGTTAAAAACTAGAAATAACCCGTACATCTGTCAACAACAGAAAAATAAGAGAAGGCAGGATCACGATGGCAGAGTAGGAAGCCCCTGAGCTCACCTCCCCTCCACACACCAAAACTGCAACTATATATAGAGCAACTCTAACTGAGAACAACCTGAAGACTAGCAGAACAGCTTTTTTATACCAAAGCTGTAAAGAAAGAACCACACAGAGTCTGGTATGAGGAGAAAAGAAGTGATTTAGTTGGGACCCACATGCTAGTGGATGACTCAGAAGATTAGAGGGATATCACAGACTCAGGGATCCTTCCTGGAGAGTGAGGGATTCAAGCCACATATTAGGCACCCCAGGCCTAGGGTCTGCCACCAGGAAGATGAGCAACCTTAGCTGGTTTAAAAAACATTGGGACTTAGCAGAGCACTGTAAGAAACTGAGACTCCACCCTTGAATAGTGCACATGGAGACTACCTTGCTGCCAGTCCCAGTGCACAGGCAGCAGAATGAAAAATGCCTGGTGCTCTTGCCAGCCTGCCAGGACCACCCCAGCATGCCCTCACCATTGCCAGTGAGCACACTCCTGCACCAGGGAAGGAGCAGAGTAAGCTGAGAAGCTCAGCTCCAAGCCCTCAGGTCCTGACCACACCCCCAGTCAAGGTGAAGATAGTCATCACACTGGGTAGAAACCCAACTCCCTAAGGGATCCTGCTTCAGCCCGTTGGGCTAAAGACTTACATCCATTTGAGCAGCAATTGCCGTTGAGCCTAGAAGAAGACCCAGTTCATACCTGACTCTGGCTCTAGCCCCTCTGACTCCAGCCTTACCTCCCACAAAGGCAGAGACTGCAAGTGCACCTAGAGGAAGACACAGAATGTGCTCACTTCAGATCAAGCTCTTCCATCATCACCACTGGGCACATGCAGACTGCACAGGGACACTCTCACACAAAGAAACACCTTCGAGACTGGGACAGATAACTGTTTCACCTAATTTCATAGAGACAAACAGAGAAAGTTAACAAAATGAGAAAAAAAGAAGACTATACTTCAAATAAAAGAACAAGATAAAGCATCAAGGGGAAAAAACCCTAAAAAAACAGAGATAAATAATCTACTTGATAAATAGTTCGAAGCAATAGTAATAAGAATGCTAACTGAACTTGAGAAAAGAATAGACTAACAGTGAAAACTTCAACAAAGAACTAGAAAATATAAAAATGAACCATAGTTAAAGAATACAATAACTGAAATGAAAAAATACACTAGAAACAATTGACAGCAGATTAAGTGATATGAAAGAGTGCATAAGTGACCTGGAAAATAAAAGTGGAAATTAACCAATCAGAACAGCAAACAGAAAAAAGATTTTTAAAAATGAGGACAGTCCCTAAGACAACATAAAGCATACTAACAATCGCATTATAAGGGTCCCAGAATGAGAAGAGAGAAAGAAAAGGAGTAGAAAATGTATTTGATGAAATTATGGCTGAACACTTCCCTAACCTGAAGAAGAAAACAGATATCCAGATTACAGGAAGCACAGAGAGTCCCAAACAAGATGAACCCAAAGAGACTCATATCAAGACATATCATAATTAAAATGGCAAAAGTTAAAGAGAGTATTTTAGAGCCAGCAAGAAAAAAACAAAGAGTCACATACAAGGGAACACCCATAATGCTATCAGCTGATTTTTCAGCAGAATCTGATACTCTACCCAGCAAGGTTATCATTCAGAATTGAAGAATAGATAAAGAGATTCTCAGAAAAGCAAAAAGCAAAATCGTCACTACAAGAGACTCACTTCAGGTCCAGAGACACACACAGACTGAAAGTGAAAGTATGGAAAAAGATATTCCATGCAAATGAAAACAAAGAGAAAGCTGAGGTAGCAATACTGATATCAAAGTGGACTTCAAAACAAAGTCTAGGGACTCCCCTGGTGGCACAGTGCTTAGAATCCATCTGCCAATGCAGGGGACACAGGTCCTTAGTCTGGGAAGATCCCACATGCTGGGGAGCAACTAAGCCTGTGCACCACAACTACTGAGCCTGCATCTAGAGCTGCAAGCCACAACTACTGAGCCCACATGCCACAACTTCCAAAGCCCACACACCCTAGAGCCCACATGCCACAACTACTGAACCCACACATTGCAACTACTGAAGTTTGCACACCTAGAGCCTGTACTCTGCAACAAGAGAAGCCACTGCACTGAAAAGCCCACACACCACAATGAAGAGTATTCCCAGCTCACCACAACTAAAGAAAGCCCACACACAGCAATGAAGACCCAACACAGCCAAATAAGTAAGTAAGTAAGTAAGTAAGTAAGTAAATAAATAAATAAATAAATAATAAATAAATAAAAGAAAGTCCATAGTAAAAGACAAAGGGCATTACATAATGAAAAATGGGTCAACCCAAGAAAAGGATATAACATTCATAAACCTATATGCATGCAACATAGGAATACCTAAATATCAAAAACATAATTGGAGAAACTGACAGTAATACAATAATACTAGGGGACTTTAATAACCCCCTACATTAATGGAGAGATCATCCAGACAGAAAATCAGTAAGGAAATAGTGGCCTTAAAGACACACTATAGCAGATGAACTTAATAGATATCTACACAACATTCCATCCCCAAACAGAATATACATTCCCTCCAAGTACACATGAAACATTCTCCAGGATAGATCATATGTTAAGCCACAAAAGAAGTCTCAATAAATTTTAGAAGACTTAAACTATTATAAGCATCTTTTCCAACCATAACAGTAGGAAACTATAAATCAATTACAGGAAGAAAAATGGAAAAAAAAAAGTGAGACTAAAAAACATGCTACTTAAAATATAAATGGATCAATGATGAAATCAAAGAGAAAATCAGAAACACAACTTTCTAAAATCTATGGGACACAGCAAAAGCATTTCTAAGAAGGGAGTTTATAGATATCCAGGCCCACCTCAAGGTTTGGGGGTGGGGCGGTGAAGGGGAAGCTGAGACGAAGTGAGAGAGTAGCATAGACATGTATATACTACCAACTGTAAAACAGATAGCCAGTGGGAAGTTGCCATATAACAAAGGGACTCGAGGATGGATGATGCCTTAGAGGACTGGGACGGGGAGGGTGGGGGGAGTCAAGGGAGGGAGGGAATACGGGGATATGTGTATAAATACGGAAGGTTGAACTTGGTGTACCTCAAGATAAATAAATAAATAAACAGGAAAAAAAAGAAACAAGAAAAATCTCAAATAACCTAGAAAAAGGACAAAGCACAAAGTCAACAGAAGGAAGGCGATAATAAAGATCAAAGTAGAAATAAAATAGACACCAAAAAAGAAAAGATCAATGAAACCAAGAGCCATTTTTTTGAAAAGATAAAGAAAATTGATAATTCTTTCACCAGGCTCAGTAAGAAAAAAACAGAGAGCACCCAAATAAACAAAATTCGAAATGAAAGAGGAAAAGTTCAACTGATATCAAAGAAATACAAAAGATCATAAGAGAAGATTACAAACAGTTATACACCAACAATTAGAACAATCTAGAAGAAATGGATAAATTCATAAACACATACAATCACATGAATCAGGAAGAAACAGATCATCTGAACAGATCAATTACTAATATTGAAATTGAATCAATAATCAAAAAACTCCCAACAAACAAATGTACAGAACCAGACAACTTCACAGGAGAATTCTAGCAAGCATTTAAAAAAGAGTTAATACCTATTCTACTCAAACTATTCCAAAAAATTTAAGAGGAGGGAACACTCCCAAACTGATTCTACCAGGTCTGCAATATCCTGATAACAAAACCAGAGAAAGACACTACCAAAAAAAACCCAAATTACAGGCCAACATCTCTAATAAACATAGATGTAAAAATTCTCAACTAAATACTAGCAAACTGAATTAAACAATAAAAAGGATCATACAACCATGATCCTATGGGACTTATTGCAGGGTTGCAAGGATAGTTCAACATGCACAAATCAATCAATGTGATACACCACATTAACAAAACACAGGATAAGAATCACATGATCATCTCAATAGATGCAAAAAAGCATTTGACAAAATTCAACATCCATTTATTATAAAAATTCTCATCAAAGTTGGTATAGGGGAAAGATATCTCAATATAACAAAGGCCAAATATGAAGAGTTCATAGCTAATATCATACTCAGTGGTTAAGAAAGTAGATTTTTCCTCTAAAACCAGGAAAAAGACAAGGATGCCCACTCTCATAGTTTATATTTAATATAGTATTGATAGGAATATGATGAGAATAAGGTAAGTTTAAGCAAGAAGAGATACCCAATTAGGAGAATTTATGGGCTCATTGTATACATCTCATGTATCTTAGAATTTATGACCCTTCCTCCTAATCACATAAACATACAAACTGAACCGGAGTGATGGCTAACAGGTGCAGGGAGGCATTCACTAAATTTTAAAGCTCTTACTTTAAATCTCTTTGGTGATTATCTAAATGTTTGTGCAACTTGCAAGGAGAAATTCTGAATATTGTGAGCTAATTAACTTCTCTTTTTGGGTATATAAGACACATGTAAGACCCCTTCTCGGGTCTCTCCACCCCCTTCGGGTGTCTGTGCCAGAAGCTGTTGTACTCTCTCTAACTGCTCTCTAATACACTGTTACTTTTTTTACTTAAACCTGAGCAACGACTTGTTATTGATCCTGAGGAGAAATTCTTCTCTTCCCGAGATCACAAATCCATTCCCCTAGATGGATCTCATGGACTTCACTATTGGAAGTCCTAGCCACAGCAAACAGACAAGGGAAAGAAATAAAAGGCACAAAATTAGAAGAAAAGAAGTAAAATTATCGTTTTTGCAGATGGCATGACACCATACATAGAAAACCCTAAAGAATCCACCAAAAACCTATTAGAACTAATAAATGAATTCAGTAAAGTAGCAGGATACAAGATTAATATATAGAAATCCTTCATTTTTCTATATACTAATAGACTATCAAAAAGAGAAAACAAGAAAACAATCCCATTTACAATGACATCAAAAAATACAATACAATACAATACAACACAATCTGGGAAGAGGTGAGAGATATATACTCTGAAAACTATAAAACACTGATGAAGGAAAATGAAGATGATAGAGATAAACAGAAAGATATTCTGTGCTCACAAACTGGAAGAAAATTGTTAGAATTTCCACACTATCCAAAGAAATCTATATATTTAATGCAAACTCTATCAAAATATCATGACATTTTTCACAGAATTAGAACAAATAATCCTAAAACTTATATGGAACCACAAAATACTCCAAATAGCCAAAGCAATTTTGAGAAAGAACAAAGCTGGAAGTATCAGCTTTCTGACTTCAGACTATATTATAAAGTACAATCATACTGGCACAAAAACAGACACATGGATCAGTGGAACAGAATAGAGAGCCCAGAAATAAACTCACACACATATGGTCAATCTACAACAAAGGAGGCAAGAATATACGATGAGAAAAAGACAGTCTCTTCAATAAATGGTGCTGGGGCTGGGAATACTGGACAGCTACATGTAAAAGAAAGAGATTAGAACATTTTCTTATATTATATACAACAATAAACTCAAAATGGATTAAACACCAAAATGTAAGACCTGAAAACATAAAACTCCTAGAAGAAAATATAGGCAGTACACTCTTTGACATAGGTCTTAGCAATACCTTTTGGATCTGTTTCCTCACATAAGGGAAACAAAAGCAAAAATAAATAAATGAGACCTAATTAAACTTAAAAGTTTTTGCAGAATGAAGGAAACCATCAACAACAACAAAAGGCAACCTACTGAATGGGAAAAGATATTTGCAAATGGTATGTCTGATAAGGGGTTAATATTCAAAATATATAAAAAGTCATAAACTCAACATCAGAAAAACAAACAACTTGACTTAAAAATGGGCAGAGAACCTGAAAAGGCATTTTGCCAAAGAAGACATACAGATGGATAACAAGCACATGAAAAGATGCTCAACATCACTAATCATCAAGGAAATGCAAATCAAAACCACAATGAGAATCACATCATACCTGTCAGAATGGCTATCGACAGACTACAAATAACAAGTGCTGGAAGGATGTGGAGAAAAGGGAACCCTCACACTCTGTTGGTGGGAATGTAAATTGGTACAGCCACTGTGGAAAACAGTATGGATGTTCCTCAAAAAATTAAAAATAGAACTACCATATGATTCAGCAATTCTGCTCCTGGGTATGTATGCAAAGAAAATAAAAACACTAATTTAAAAGATATGTTAACCCCAATATTCATAGCAGCATTATTTACAATGGCCAAGCTATGGAAGCAACCTAAGTGCCCAGCAATAGATGAATGGATAAAGAAGATGTGAAATATATATGGAATATTAGCCATAAAAAGAATGAAATGTTGCCATTAGCAATAACATGGATGAACCTGGAGGGTATTATGCTTAGTTAAATAATTCAGAGAAAGACAAATACCGTATGCTTTCACTTGTATGTGGAATCTAAACAACAATTTTTTTTAAATGAACAAATATAATAAAACAGAAACAGACTCACAGATATAGAAAACAAACTAGCTGTTACCAGTGAGGAGAAGGGTGGGGAGGGGCAAGATGAGGGATTAAGAGGCACAAACTACTAGGCATAAAATAACTAAGATATAAGGATGCAATATACAGTATAGGGAATATAGCCAATATTTTATAGTAACTTTATTTGGAATATAGTCTATAAAATATCGAATCACCATATTGTACACCTGAAACTATTTGTCAACTATATTTCAAATTAAAAAAAATAGAAAAATAAATTGTGAGACTTTCATACACCTAAATATTCTTCAACAATGAAAAGAAACTACTTCTACACACAATATGAATAGTTCTCCTAGACATGTTGAATGAAAGAAACTAGATTCTAAAGAGTACATATTGTCAATATTCAATTTATATAACAGGCAAAAGTAATATGTGGTAAGAGAGGTCAGAATGGCGGTTACCTCTAGAAAATGGGAATATACTATTACTTAGAACAGCCTCAGGACTTTCTATTCTAATCCTTTGATCTGTCTTTCTATCCAAGCCCAAATATATTATTTAGAGGTATTGCTTTACAATATATTAATATCTGATAAGTATCTCTTCATTACTCCTCTTTTGCAATGTTCTTCAAATTTATGGTATAAGCATAAGCCCCCACATAACTAATTTTCCATGTTGATAAAAATTTTCCCATTTTTTTTTTTACATTTGATCATTTCCATGGGAATTGGATAGAAGTGGTGTTAAACATGTGAGCACTTGGTTGTATAGTTGTTATTTGATTCTGAATTCAATATTTAACACAATTTTATTTATTTCTAATTTAATTCAGTACTTTTTATTGGAGTTGATTTACATTTAATTTAAGGTATACAGCAATATGATTCTGTTATATACACACATATATATACACACACATATATATGCTTTTTCAGATTCTTTTCCCTTATAGATTATTCAAAATATTGAGCATAATTCCCTGTGCTGTATAGTAGGTCCTCATTGTTTATTTTATACATAGTAGTGTGCATATGTTAATCCCAAACTCCTAATTTATCTTTTTGCCCACTTTCCCCTTTGGTAACCATAAGTTTGTTTTCTATGCCTTGAGTTTATTTCTGTTTTGTAAATAACTTCATTTGTATCATTCCTTTTTAGATTTCACATATAAACGATATTATACGAAATCATAATTCAGTATTTTTAACTGCCAAAAGATTTTTGGCAGGTGGTCACCTCTTGCCTTCTAATTTGCAAATGAACCTATTCATTTAAAAATGAATTATTTTTGCTTGTTCATCACAAAATATTGAAATTTGTGAAATTACATACAACTATAGTACTTTGTTCCTATCTTTTTACTAGTCTATGTGACTTGATTACTCATCCATATAAACTATAGAATAATTCTGTTGGAACTTCCCTGATGGCGCAGTGGTTAAGAATCCACCTGCCAATCATGGATTCGATCCCTGGTCTGGGGGGATCCCACATGCCACAGAGCAACCAAGCCCCTGCTCCACAACTACTGAACCTACAATCTAGAGCCTGTGAGCCACAACTACTGAGCCCGTGTGCCACAACTACTGAAGCCCATGTGCCTAGAGCCCATGCTCCGCAACAAGCGAAGCCACCGCATTGAGAAGCCTGAGCACTGCAACGAAGAGTAGCCCCTGCTTGCCACAACTAAAGAAAGCCCATGGGCAGCAACCAAGACCCAAGGCAGCCAAAAATAAATTAATTAAATTTAGTTTTAAAAAATTATGTCAAATTCTAATAAATCCAGCTGGTATTATGGAATTCAATACATAGATTAATTGGGGAAGGATGAGCTCCTTTCTTATATTGACTTTTCTAATCTATTAATATGGTACATCTTTTATTTTGCCTTCCCCCAGGAATCCTGCCCATTTTTTATTTAGTTTCCTCTTATTTTATATTTTTATTCTTATAAGTGTCTATTTTAAGCAACCAGTTCTCAAATTTGAGCATCAGAATCACCTGTGGAGTGCTTCAAAAATATAGATGCCGAGGCCCCACCCTTATAGGTTCTAATTCTGAATGTGGAGAGAGCTGTGATTATATTCTTTTTCTTATAAGTCATGCTGATGCACAGCCAGGATTGAGAACATTTGGAAAATATAGGAATGTAGCAGTTAAGTTTAATAACAGTGCTTTCTTTCTTGGTTTTTCCATATTCATTTTTAAAATATAGATAGTATTATTTATGTATTTTTACTCTTAACAGTAGTTCCTAGTGTTAAACTGTCTTTTAAGTATCAGTTTATTTCCTACATCATGTTTCATCTTAGGGATGAATGTAGCATAATTTACTTAACTGATTTCTGTACTTCCCCCATTTTCTGTTAGGAGCACATACAATGTTATTTCTATTGGGGATAATAAAGAAAACAAATGTACATATCCCAGAATCCTAAATAGTTCATTATTTTTCACTAAAATGTTCTAGAATAGGCACCTTTGTCAAATTCAGACTCTTTACCATGTGACCGTGTCACCATAAACGGATGTCATAGTAAGTTAATGTCACAATAAGTGAAACTGTAATCTATATCTTTAGCTTTACTTCCTAAAAACCATAGCAGTGTAGATACACTGAATGAAATCATCCATGCTGCTAAAATGAAGTAGAAACTCTGGTACGATTTAATACTTAAGGAAATACTATAGATAAGTCATTCATTACTAGATATTAAAAAGAAAATGTTTTACTAATATTAATAATATGGATAGCTTACGTTACCCCTTATAATTTGTAATAAAATCCTGCAAATACTGTGCTATGAAATTTAATAAAAAGACTTCTGGGCTGAAATAAATTTATAAGTCATGATATATTCATATAACATATAAAATGTTGCAGTGCAGTTATAATAAATGAATACTTAAAGCACATGCACCAACATAGATAAACATCAAAAATACGATCGGGGTGATTAAAAGCAAGTTGCAAAATGATACTTACTGTTCAATTCATACAAGGATTCTCAATTCCAGAACCGTGATATGTATTGTGCAAGAGCCAAAACATACGAATTAAAAACATAGAAGACTATATGGGAGTGATTAAAACTCAATTAAGAAATGGTTACCTCTGGGGAGGAAAGAAGAATGAGAATATGAAGGAGTATACGACGAACTTCAACTATATCTGAAATATTTATTCTTTCAAAAACAGAACAATACAACCTAAACTTGCAAGACATTAGGATGAAAAGATACTGGGTGCTACTTTTATGAGTATTTGTTATGTTAATCTCTGTACTTTGGTGTTTTTTTGTATCATTCTGAAAAATCACTAGAATAGTAATTCAGAGCACTGAATTCTAATATGACATTTAACATTCCTGTTTGATCTGGAACATGTTGCTTATCTGCTCTGTTCTCCAATTCTTTTGTCAGTAAAATGAGAATGTTGATATTTGTCATTCCTCACTTTTCAGATGGTAATTGATTAAAAACAACAACTGTAAAGCACATCAGGTTCCATGTAGAATTAAAACATTTAAATCAAGGGAGAAAAAAAAAACTTCTTTCCCTCTTGTAAAGAACTGTTAATCTGCAGGAGTGAGAAAAAAATCCAGTGAAGGCCACAAAAGTCAAAAGTAATTCAATTTAGCTTTTTTTGTTTTCCTCTTTGTTAAAGAGAGGGAAAGAAATACTTATTAACATTTTTAAATTAGTAGGAAACATAAAATGGAATCGGATAAATGCAACAGATAAAAAATAAACCGCCATTTGTATCATTTCTAGGTAAGACAGAGAGGGAGGTGATGAAATAGAATAAAAAGGAAGGTGTAACCAGAGCGACAGGGACAAAGGGACACATATAGAAGAATACTGAGGCACTGGCCCTGAAAGAGAAACAAGCTTGAGAAGGACTACACATAACAAGCACTGAGAAAGCACACAGGGGAGCCCTGCGTTACGAAGGAGAGAATGCTGGAATCACAGTAAGTGTTCAGACTTCTCTGCAGCTTCCACACACCTTACATAATAACCTCTCCATTCCTTACATGCCAGCCCAGCCCAGCTCCCAGTTCCCAGGACGAGACTAAGCAGTTTTCTTGGCTGTGCTTTCAGTACCAGTCACTGGTCATGCTGGCTCCACCTTTACCTTTCTTCTTTACCTTTCTTCAACATAAGGCTGAAATTCCACCCTTCCCAACGGCGCAGTTTGTCTTTTAACAATATGGTTCTGCCTTTGACTCTTCTTGAGCTCATATTATGATAATCTGTCTGTTTTTATTGCCAACGATCACTCATTTAAATTCCCCATTTCTGCTATCTGTTCACCTGTTAGAATTTTTATCTCTACAGTAAATATCCCATTTTCTTCTTACCCGAATGTACATTCAGAATGTAGAACCAACCATCTTAAGATTTCTATTGCTAATTTCTATTCCTGATGTACCACAGAAACTTTCTGAATATAATACTGCAGCATTAGTATCTCTAGTGCCCTTTGTATTGGGAAGAGGGACTGTGCCAGCAGAAGTTACTGAGAAGCTGGTTGTGAATATTACTTGGGAGAGAGAGACAATTACAATGAACACCCCTCAAAATGGATATCCACAAGTCAAGCGGCCTCAACTCTGTATATGCAGTTTTAAAATATATTTCATGCTGCACTGGGCCCTATTTCAGAACTGCTCAAATGACACCTATGGGCAGAATTTCAAAACTGTTTAAAATGTTAAATTTCTCCAAAATGTACATATGGAGTCCAAGGAGGGCTCCACTCAATAGGAGTCAGGAGTCCCTACATTTCTCACTGTGGTTCCTGGGATTGCCTTACCCAGCCATTCCAGGAGCATGTCCTTTTTTTTTTTTTTTTTTTTAATATTGGAGTATAGTTGATTAACAATGTTATGTTAGTTTCAGGTGTACAGCAAAGTGATTCAGTTTTACATATACATATATCTATTCTTTTTCAAGTTCTTTTCCCATTTAGGTTATTACAGAATATGGAGCAGAGTTCCCTGTGCTATACAGTAGCACTTTGCTGGTTATCTATTTTAAATACAGCAGTGGGTGTATGTCAATCCCAAACTCCCAATCCATCAACTGTTGGAATTTAATAACCCTTTATCTTAATCTCTTACCATAGGATGATCTGCTCACCTGAGAAATGCTGCTACACTATCCGGATGTTAGACTTGCTTGCCAAATTGATCATTTTATTTGCATCTTCAGCTTGGGTTACTTACTGAACTAGAGGGTAGCTCTGATTCTACGCTCTGGTCTTTCCAGCCATGGCCATGTGTCCTGATGTAAATGGGAACACATCCAGACCTTCATAAAGCAGCAACCTGGGATATTTACATAGGGTGGCCATTCATCCCGATTTGTCTGACACTGTCCCAGGGTAATAATTCATAGTGCTTGCTTTCACTCTGGGAAGTGTCCTGGTTTGGACAAAAAATTATATGGTCGTCCTTAGGTTTTTGCCAAGAAGGACTTCTAAATCCATATTTCATTTTTATAGCTACAGTTAAAAGTGGGATATTAATTTTCAACTGTATTTGAATAGCAGATTAATCAATCCAGATGTGTAGTGTGACTACAGACTAAGGATTTATTGCTTTAGTTTAAAAACTATATTAGAAGATATAGGCCACTGAAAAAGGACAAAAGCAATAGAAATTACTGCAGTCAGAACAAAGAATTACTAGGAAAAAAATGAGTAAATTAAAAAGAAACAAGAGAACTAGGAGGAAAGTTATAAGGCAGATATGACTCTAACAAGCCTCAAATATGCTTATTTCATCTGTTAGTCCTATATCAAGATCTCGTTCCTTTCTATTAACACATAACTCCCAGATCACTCATGCAGGTATTTTGGGGAATCCCATACAATCAGTCCTATTTGCCGTGATCTGTTCCAGGACAAAAGCCTGCTCTGGGCTACTTGAAGATAGCCTCCCTGCCACTACCAGCCATGTGGTACCGACTTGACAACACTCACATTCCTCCCAAAAGCACTACCTCCCAATGACCTCCAAGACTGCAAACACCAACTCTCCAAAGTGTTGCTGTACCTTCCAGGTTCCTCAATGTGCCCAAGATACCTTTTGATGGAAAAAATGTGAGAAAAATATTCCTTTTAATATACTTCTTTTGACAAATATTTATTGTGGTAGCACTGTGCTGATCACTAGGGCTACGACGGTGTGCAAAAATGGACATGGTAACTTTACAAAGAGCTTACAGCTTAGTGAGAAACATCTCTAACACTTATTACTGTTTATAGTATGGCAGGAACTGTGCTAAATATTTTATCTGTGTCTTCTCCTTTATTATCACAAGATAGGAGGCAGGCATTTTTCTTATTACCACTTTATAGGATATTACAGAAGGCTGAATAACCTCAACTCAAAAATTTTCAGGTCCTAATTCCTGGAAACTGCAATTGTTATAAAGGAAAAGAGACTTTGCAGATGTGATTAAGTCAGGGATCTTGGATCTGGGGAGATTATCCTAGGTTATCTAGGTGGGTCCTAAATCCAATCAAAAGTGTCTTTTGTAAGTGGAGGTAAAGGGAGATTTCAAACAGCAGAGAGAGAGAAAGAGAGAGAACAGGTTGGGGTAGGGGGGCATGGGGAGAGGAAGGGATGTGAAGAGAGAGGCAGAGCTTGGAATGATGCAGCCATAAGCCAAGGAACCCTGAAAAATGCCAGCAACCACCAGAATCTAAAGGAGAACCACAAATTCTCCCCCAGAGCCTCCTAAAGGGAGCGTGGCCCTACTGACACCTTGATTCAGAATTCTGGCCTCCAGAACTGAGCTAATAAATTTCTGTTGTTTACTGAGTTTGTGGTGATTTACCATGGCAGCTACAGAAAACTAATAGAGATGGGAAACTGAGGCTTAGGGAAGTAATTTGTCTAAGGTCACAAAGCTAGATATTTGGAGAGCAGGGGTGTAAAGTCAAGGAAATGTCTCCAGAGCTCTTTCTTAGGTACCAGGCTAAGGTACTCTACCAAAATACCTTCTGGGCACCAAGTCCATGATGTCTGTGCCCCAGAATCTTAAAGAATGTTTCATAAAAATAGCTTATTCTGGCAGCTCTTTTCTTCATATTGTTCTGGTAGAAATCCTCAGAGCTGCATCAATACATAGAGACAAATCCCTTCAATACTCTCCATGCTTCTTCCCTTCCACAGCCTCTGTGCCTTTCTGCTTCTGTCTTTTCTCCTTCCACCAAAAGAAAATCCTCATAAAAACAGACTTGCAAATCAACAACATCTAGTGAGCCAGCAACAGTTCCACAATTAGATAGAAGAATAAGTTCAAATAATAACGCCCTAGCTTTATGTTACCTGTCAAAAAAATCTCTAGGATAATCAATAACCCCCCTCCCCCCAAATAGATAAATATCAGCTTAAAAAGGAAAAGGGAAGACAAGTAATAGGGACATTTTCAAAGTAAACTAAGCTATTCTCTAGATTCTTTCCTTAATATTATATTTTACATGTTTATGTACATTCGGTACATGCAAGATCTCACTTGTGATGCAATTATGTGGTGCCACATTTTTCACTAAATTGGAAAGTGTGGCACCTCCATCCACACTTTCCAATTTAGTGAACTGACCATTTCTTCAGAGAACATCACTGAAATATGCCTTATGCAGAAACATTTCTAAGGAAATTTTGCACAACTGAGAATCACTTTTTTGTTGTTGTTAACAGAACTGATATGAGGTGTTGCCAGGGCAACAGATTTAATTTTGTGAAACATTAGGAAAACAAGAAACAGTTCAATGTTTCAGAATATAAAGCAAAGGGCTTCATTTTAGTTTATCTTGGACTTTGAGCTCAATAGACCTGTCTGATTGCCTCCGAATGCAATGTTCCAGCATATAGAGATATGTCTTTTATTTCATACATCATTTGTAACTTCTACAACAATTCTACAAAACTAATACACATTATTCTTCCAAACCAAATAAGCAATATGCTAATTATTTTATTCTACTGGTCACTGGGGCTTCAGTTCAAGAATAAATAGCTTACATTTCTATAAATAATACTGGCAAATTTTCAAAACACTATCAGTCAGTTTTATGTTGACCTGGACTCTCCTTTGACTGCTTCTATGTTTTCTTTCTCCTTCCACCCTCTAAATATAGATGTTCCCTCAAATTTAATCCATGATCCCTTCCTTTTTGTAGGTACACAAATGCTTTTCTTGTAACCATGATGACATCCATTGACTCAAATATCAACTGCACTCAAAATTGTCTCCTACACCTAATTTTTAAAACACCTTAAATAGTAGAAATTACTCAAGATATCTTTAACATGATACTAGCATCACACTTAATAGGAAACAGTAGTGGTATTTTCCTATTAAAGTGAAAAATAAAGACAATAATTCCAATGTTATTTTTACATTGTTCTGGAAGAACTAGCCAATACAATTAGGCAAGACAAAGAAATGAGAAGTATAAAAATTGAAAAGGAGGAGGTAAAATTCTCTCTCCTTCAGGTGACGTGAATTACCAGGGTCACCATGTTGCACAACCCCAGGGACCACCCTTCCCATTTTACTCTAGTTGTGCTGGGCAGTGAACTGGCATGATTATATACCTGGAAAACCAACAGATTTTACTGAAAAGCTATTATTATAAATAATAAGAGAATTTAGTAAGGTGATTGGAAAAAATTTACATACAGAGAGAAACAGCTTTCATGTATAAAACAATACTAGTTAGGATATGTAATACCAGGAAAAACCCAATTTACAATAGCAATTTAAAAATATTAAATACCTAAGAATAAACCCAACATTAAAAGGGCAATATGAGACTTCTGGTTTCCACTCCAGCATGTAAGGAGCTAGGAAGTTGTCATTCTGCCATAATAAATAAAAAGTAGAGCAAACTAAAAAATTAAAAACTCTTCTCAGATCTGTCATAGAAGTGATGTCACATGGCAAACCACTCTTCCAAAAACTGGAGAGACAAACAGGAGGTTACAGAGAATCACAACTTACCAGAGAAGAAACCTCCCTAGGATATAGTACCAGCATAGGAAAAAACCTAAACTATAACTGCAAAATTGCTGGAGGCTCAGGGTGGAAAAAGTCTGAGAGTTAAAAATTTGAGGGGACCCAGTCATTTGGAAGACCTCATGCTTTTGTGGGTTTTACCTCCAAAAGCCCTAGTAGGTTCTCACAGTGAAAATCAGAGAGAATATACCCTCAGAGCTTCCAGCCAGGGTAGAGGGGAAGTAACCACTTTGAAATATACCAAAGCATTCTGTTCTTCATAGAAAAATCTGGCTTCAAGAGAAACTTATTTTACTAGTTTTATCAAAGCCTAACTGATCGGGGAGAAGATAAATACCCAACTCTAGCCTATTCTAACCATCCTGTTCACCTAAGGTGTCAGTGAAGGAGGGGAGAGGAATTTGAGAAGCACCAGTGAAGTTCACAGTCCAGGGGCACAAGCTCACTAAAAGACTGAGGCCTAATCATAAGACTATAGAATGCTTCCCCACTCCCACACCTTACCACAACACCACTAAAGGCATATTTAAAGCAATTCCTTTTACCCAGTAAATTATTTCTGACTTTCAACAAAAAATTACAAGGCAAACTAAAAGATAAAAAACACAGTTTGAAAACACAGAGGAAGCACAGACTAAGGTATATAGCAGGAATGTTGGAATTATCAGATCCAGAATTCAAAACAATTATGATTAATATGCTAAGGGACCTAATGAAAAAAAAAAAAAAGACAATATAGAAGAACAGATGGGTAATGTAGGGAGAGATGGAAATTCTAAGAAAGAATCAAATAGAAATTCTACAGATAAAAAACACTGTAATAGAAATGAGGAATACTTTTGAGGGACACATTAGCAGAAGAGACATGGCAGAGGAAAAAATTCTCTGACATTGAGAGTATCTCAATAGAAACTTGTAAGACTGAAAAGCAAGGAAGAAAAAGATGGAAAAAAACAGTAGAGAATATTCAAGAACTGTGTGACAACTGTGCAACCATTACAACTATAGATGTAATGGGAATATCAGACGGAGAAAGACAGAAAGGACACAAAAATCTGCAGCAAAATATTAGCAAACAAAATTCAACAATACATAAAATGGATTATGCACCATGATCAAGTGGAATTTATTCCAGGGACACAAGGATGGTTCAATATCTGCAAATCATTCAATGTGATACACCACATTAACAAAATGAAGAATAAAAATCACCTGATCATCTCAATAGATGCAAAAAAAAGCATTTGACAAAATTCAACATCTGTTTGTGATGAAAAACTCTCATCAAAATTGGTATATAAGGAAGATTTCTCAACATAATAAAAGCCATTTATGACAAACCCACAGCTAACATCATACACAATGGTGAAAAGCTGAAAGTTTTTCCTTTGAAATCAGGAACAAGCCAAGGGTGCCCAATCTTATAATTTCTATTTAATATAATATTGGAAATCCTAGCCACAGCAATCAGACAAGAAAAAGAAATAAAAGGCATCTAAATTGGAAGGAAAGAAGTAAAACCATCACTATTTGCTGATGACACTATATGTAGCAAACCCTAAAAACTCCACAAAAACAAAACAAACAAAAAACTATTAGAACCAATAAATGTATTCAATACAATAGGAGAATACAAGATTAATATATAGAAGTCTGTTGCTTTTCTATACACTAATAATAAACTATCAGAAAGAGAAAGAAGAAAATGATCCTGTTTAAAATTACATCAAAAACAATAAAATACCTAAAAATAAATTTAATGAAGGCAGTGAAAGAACTATACTTGGAAAACTATAAAATACTGATGAAGGAAAATGAATGATAGAGATAAATGGAAAGATATTCTGTGTTCACAGATTGGAAGAAAATTGTTAGAATATCCATACTATCCAAAGTAATCTACAGATTTAATGCAATCTTTATCAAAATATCCATGACACTTTTCACAGAACTAGAACAAATAATCCTAAAGTCATATCAAACCACAAAAGACCCCAAATTGTCAAAGCAATCTTGAGAAAAAAGAACAAAGCTGGAACTAGCACACTCCCTGACTTCACACTATACTACAAAGCTAGAGTAATCAGCATAGCATGGTACTGGCACAAAAACAGACACATAGATCAATGGAACAGAATAGGAAGCCAGGAAAAAAACCCACATACTTATGGTCAATTAAACTATGACAAATGAGGCAAGAATATACAATGGAGAAAAGACAGTCTCTTTAATAAATGGTGCTGGAAATACTGGACAGCTACTTGTAAAAGACTGAGATTAGAACATTTCCTCAAACCATATACAGAAATAAAATTGAAATGATTAAAGACCTAGAGATAAGAGTTGAAACCATAAAACTCTAGAAGAAAATATAGGCAGAACACTCTTTGACATATGTTGTGGAAATATTTTTTAAATCTGTCTCCTCAGACAAAGGAAATAGAAGCAAAAATAAATAAATTCGGCTTAACTAAACTTAAAAGTTTTTGCACAGCAAAGGAAACCATTGGCAAAACTAAAAGACAACCTACTGAACAGGAGGAAATATTTGCAAATGATATAACTGGTAAGAGGTTAATATCTAAAATATATAAACAGTTCATATAACTCAATATCAAAAAAAAAAAAACTACCCAATCAAAAAATGGGGAGAAGACCAAAATACACATTTTCCCAAAGATATACAGATGGCCAACAGGCACATGAAAAGATGCTCAACACTGCTAATCACCAGAGAAATGCAAATCAAAATCACAAAGAAATATCACCTCACATCTATCAGAATGGTCATCATCAAAATCTAAAAATAACAAACACTGGTGAAGATATGAAGAAAAGAGAACCTAGTAATTAGGAGTATTTTGTTATTATAAGGTACTAACACTACCTGTGAAGCTGGATAGTGTTACTTGAAAGTGGACTAGGTTTAGTATAAATATATATACATTGCAAACTAGGGAAACACCAAAAAAAAAGGTATTTTATTTCTGTATATGGTTTGAGGAAATGTTCTAATCTCAGAAGAAAGGAGAAAAGTAAAATTATGTAAAAAGCTCATTTCAAACTACAAAATATAGAAAAAGGGTGGTATACAAAAATACGAAAAAAAAAAAGGATAGGTCAGCCCCAAACATAATAAAGCCTATACGTGACAAACGCACAGCTAACATCTACTCAATGGTGAAAAGCCAAAAGTTTTTTCTCCAACATCAGGAACAAGACAAGGATACCAATCTTGCCACTTTTATTCACCATAGTATTGGAAGTTCTAGCCAGAGCAATTAGGCAAGAAAAAAACAACAACACAACAACAACAACAAAAAGTTATTTGAATCAGAAAAGGTAAAACTTCACTATTTGCATGACTTGATACTATGTATAAAAAAACTCTGAAGATACCATCAAAAGAACTCTTAGAACTAATCAATGAATTCAACAAAATTTCAGGATACAAAATCAATATACAAAAATCATTTGTGTTTCTATGCACTAAAAATAAACTATCAGAAAGAGAAAGAAAGCAATACTATTGACAATTGCATCATGAAAAATAAAATACCTAGGAATAAATTTAACCAAGGAGGTGAAAGACTTGTACACTTAAAACCTATTAGAATGGCTAGCAACAAAAAGACAAGAGATAACAAGTGTCGGTAAGGATGTGGAGAAAAAGAATCCCTGTCCACTCTTGGGAACATAAACTGATGCAGCCATTATGGAAAGCAGAATGGAGGTTCCTCACAAAGTAAAAAATAGAACCATCATATGATCCAGTAATTCCACTACTAAGCACACATTGAAAGGAAGTGAAAACAGGATCTTGAAAACATATTTGCACTCCAGTGTTCACTGCAGCATTATTCACAATAGTCAAAATATGGAAACAACCTAAGTGTCTGTCAATGGATGAATGGATAAAGATGATGCAGTATATATGTACAATGGAATATTATTCAGCCATGAAAAAGAAGGAAATTCTGACATTTGCAAAAACATGGATGGATCTGAAGGCACTATACTTAGTGAAATAAGTCAGACAAAGACTAACGCTGTATGCTACCATTTATATGTGGAATCTAAAAAAGCTGAACGCACAAAAACAGAGTATAAAAGTGGTTACTGGGGCTGGAGTGGTTGTAGGAGAAATGGGGAGATGTTGGTGAAAGGGTACAAACCTCCAGTTATAAGACAAATTAGTTGTGGAGATCTAATGTAGAGTATGGTGATCATTGTTTATAATACTGTATTATACTTAAAAGTTGCTAAGAGGGTAGATCTTAGATGTTCTCACCACACAAATGAAATGTTAATTATGTGAGTGTTAGAGGTGTTAGCTAACAGTATGGTAGTAATCATTTTGCAATATATAAATGTATGAAATCAACACATACATCTTAAACTTATACAAGATTATGTCACATATATGTCAATAAAACTAGGGCAGAAGTGATGCTCTCAGAATAGGTAGCATGCAGAAAATTTACAGATACAATCTTTTCTCTTTTTGTTTTCCTCAATTGTTATACTCATAATAAAAGCTTACATCAAATGTTCAAGTCTCTTATATTTCAATGCCTTTCAAGAAAAATAATACGGAGCTGATAGGGTACAACATAAACTTAATAAGTATGTACCTTGACGTTGTTTATTAGATATTCTGATTTTATATTTACAGTAGGGGTAAATTGCTTTAAAGCAAATACACAAGTGCGTGTCTAGAAAATTAGTGTTTCCAAAAAAAAGTATTGAAATTCTCTCTGCCTTCTTTGTACTATCAGAAATAGAATAAATACCATTACCTAGTTATTTGCTGCTGAAGATACAGATGGCTTTATTTTGTCTGTCTACACAGTTCAAAAAGTCCACTAGCTGTCATTTTTCTAATATTATAATATGAGAAACACAAGAATAACTGTAAAAGGGGATTACTCCAGGGAAGGAAAAACATCAAATGGTTAATGAAAATTCATTTGATAAGGTGATACCTTTAAACAGATATAGTATTAGCTTCTGAGTTATTTAACATCCTATTGAGATCACAATTATTTCCACAACAGGAGAGGGAGAGGGAGAAGGAGAGGGAGAAGGAGAGGCAAAGAGTGAGAGACAGAAATTTTATATCAAAAAATACCACTAAATTATGAGAACTTTCATGATTTGAAATGTAATTTACGTTTTCATATAAGATAAAGGAAGTTTTTTAATCTGATGAGCTAGTCTATAATTCAATCTGTAGGTGACATGTAACATCTTTTTCTCAGTAGATTAGTTGTACTTTAAGAACACTTCTAGGGATAAAAACAGATGATTGAACTTGGTGTACCCCCAAAAAAAATAATAAAAAAAAAAAACAGGAAAAAAAAAAAAAAAGAATTAAGCCCAAATAAAGCTATCTCCATCTTAAAAAAAAAAAAAAAGAACACTTCTAGGGACTTCCCTGGAGGCACAGTTGTTAAGAATCCACCCTCTAATGCAGGGGACACGGGTTTGATCCCTGGTCTGGGAGGATCCCACATGCCATGAAACAACAAGCCCGTGTGCCACAACTACTGAAGCCTGCGTGCCTAGAGCCCATGCTCCACAAGAGAAGCCACCGCACTGAGAAGCCCATGCACCGCCATGAAGAGTAGCCCCTGTTCCCCACAACTAGAGAAAGCCTGCACATAGCAACAAAGACTCAATGCAGCCAAAACAAAAAACAAAAACAAACAAAAAAAACACTTCTAACTAACTCAACAGTTTAGTCTGCTTGTTTTATTTTTATCTGTCTTTAGTATCTTGTGCTCACATTTGTACCAGCTTTCTCCACTTAGGGTGGTGGAAGGTGACTGACAAAAACATTTTGACAACTTAATATACTACATTTGAAGTCGGAAAAGTGTAGTTCCTAGAGATGACTGACTTGGACTTTATTGAAATGCAAAGAGAGAGGAAATCAATCTTTCTTCCCTGAATAAGGTGATTTCATTAAGCTGCTTATAAACAGAAATACTCTGCTGGAGACTCCCAACATTAATTAGACTAATTTTACTGGGTGATGATCCTTCAGACTTGAATGGAAAAGGAAAGTCAAATGGCTATTTTCTCATTTTTATAAGACTCTTTTCCCACATGTTACTCTTTCTGAAATCAGAATGTGATTTGTAGTGAGGGGCAAATTTAATTGAATCTTTCACTCATGATGCCACTTCTGCCTTGAAAAGAGCTACTACCAATTTGATGATGCATCTTAGAATGAACAGGGACTTAAAACCCAAGAAACATAGATGTTTTGGCCAATCCAATATATACACAAGGAAATAAAAACATATGTCCACATAAAAATATGTACAAATGTTCATAGCAGCTAGCTGGAAAGTGGAAAGAACCAAAATGTCCATCGACTGATGAATGGATAAATAATATCTGGCATATAAAAAAAAAGAAAAGAAAAGAAACATAGATGAACCTATTTGCAACTGCATGGACAAGGGAAGTCAACTTTTAAGAAGAATAAACTGACAGAAAACAGGAGTAATGTCATCCTTGCCTAAGAGGATGTTGTGCCTCAAGACATCATTAGGCAGAATGGTACTTACTTCTCATCATCTTCCTCCTCTTCCTCCAGCTCCTCCGCCACCATCATCACCATCGTTAATTGAACAATACTAATAGCAGGCACTGTCCTTCTAACAAATGACCTTCACATATGTCATTTAAATCAGTTTGTCCTCAGTCCTAGCTGCACCTTAGAATGTCAAGAGCTTTTTAAAATACAGTTGCTCAGGCCCATTATAGACCAGTTATTTAGAACCTTTGAGGGTAAGCCCTGAATATCTGTATTTTTTAAGTCTTCCCCAGTGATTCTGATGCACACTGAATACTGAGAGTCACTGTTTTTTTGCACTGCAGCCAACAGCAACAAGGATTTGGGACAGAAACTACACTGACTCATGTCATATGCTTTTCAACCTAAAGAGATAATACTTCCTAAAATTTAGAAAGCACAAGAGAAAAAAAAAGCCCAATAAAAGGAATCACTCACCTAGTATTTTTAAAAGAGGAGAAATGACCACAGAATTAATAGGTTTGAAATTAATTCTTCTGAGGACCAGCAAATAACATTAATAACTACCAGGTCCTCAAGCACTCAGCCTTGGACTCCAACTTTGAGTAAATTTCTCATTCATTATAATTAGTGTCAAATTTTGAGTCACATCTAGCAGATAAAAGGTGCTGGCTGCTGGTAGCTAACTGCCACAGTGAAACCAAGTAACTATTTGGAACCCTGATGTTCCATGCTCCATAACCTAAAGTATTCCCAGAAATATACCTCTCGTCAGTTGCTTCCCTTTACCATGAGTCCCATTTCAGAGGAACGGGTGGCTTTTTATTAGTACCCTGGCTCATCAAAGTTGCCTCCTTGGCAGCCTGTGCCTTATACAGTAATTTTCATCGGTTTCCTACAGCAGTATCCCTTTCCCTGAGGGGAGGGACAAGCTAATAATGTCACCCGCCCTGACATCAACTTCTCTTTCACCAAAGTGGCTTCTGAAGGATGCCAACAAAATGCTCAGATTCTAAAAGAATGTGTTCTGTTTTCTCCTTACTCTCAATTTAGAAGATGTTGCATTACACATAGTGTGTGAGAAACCCCGAGGGACCACTTCGTCAGCATTCAATTGGAAAATGGAGAGAGGAAACATATTTTCTTATTCGGATTATTTTCAGAGCGGTACAGTTTTAGCAACACGCAGAATCTTTCAGCAGAGGATTTTCCCCCATGTGCAAAGCACATGATGGCACCATCACACATTCACGGAAGAGTTACCCACACAAGGGCCATATGCCTATTAAGCACAGGAAGCATGCCGGATCTTGCACACATATGTGGGGTAGAGACACTCTGTTCTAAATAGCTGCTACTTCATTCCTTTACAATCAACACTTCTAATTTTCTTAGGATAGAATTGTGCAAATGCTTAGAATTTTTTTTTCTTACAGATCCACAATGGCAGAAAAGGTGCTGGTATACCATGCACAGTTTTCCTCAGGAACCGCATTTCATTTCTAACCAGAACAATAACAAATTCAATATACGGATAATTGTATAGTTTTTCCTTCCACATTTACTGAATGCAAGCCTTGTTTATTTACTTCCATAATTTTATTCATGACTGATAAGAGAAATATTTATAATGAAAGTTTAAATACAACTGTGTTAGAGAAATAAGGTTTAAATATTTATTTCTAATTATGTGTGTGTGTGTGTGTGTGTGTGTGTGTGTGTGTGTGTGTGTGTGCTGGGCAACCAGTCATTAATCAAGAACATATCGAGCACCTCAAAACACAGTGAATTAGGGAATCTAAACAGTTCTCCGTCACGGTACTCTTCAAGGCACTTACAAGACAGTAAAGGAGATCTCCATCCTGAAAGTAATTGTTTTCAGAAATGGTTATAAAGAAAACAAATTAGCAAGCTGAGCACCCAGTAAAATGCTGAATTCCTGTGCCTGAGCTTTTTTTCATCATTATTAAAGTAAATTAAACTATCTGCTGGTGACTTTCAAAAATGGTTGTAAAGAAAACAAATTAGCAAGCTGAGCATCCAGTAAAATGCTGAATTCCTGTGCCTGAGATTTTTTTTCATCATTATTAAAGTAAATTAAACTGTCTGCTGGTGACATAAAATACCTAAAACCAAGGAAAAGAATAATTTTCATTGATACAATATCTGTTACCATAACGCAAATTAGCTTACAAGGAATGAGTAAATGAAGGAATGATATCAGGATAACATAGAAGTTGCACTGGTTTATACAGGATTGGTTTTAGCCCATTACTAATTTGCGCCAGCCAGTATTAGCAGCTGAATTCACATGACACTAGCACAGCCGAGTACAGCAAGCCACTATACACGTGGCCCATGTCCTCCCTCTTGGCTCAGTTCAGTCATGTACTCTGTCTTAGAAGAGCTATTGCAGGTCCTCCCAGATCTTCGTACATGTTGCTCAATTCCCTAACTCAGCAGCCTTGATCTTGCCTTATATCTTCCCTCCCATCATCAAAGTGCCTTTTTTTAGGTAAAGTCCTAAATTCACTGTAGTATTTCTCATTTTTTAGGAATTTTAAAGTCTTTTGAAACTACACTAAAATGTATGAAAGGATTATTTTTGTTTTCATTTGTGCTCTGGCCACAAAGCTGCAAAGGTTTTGAGTGATGTGCTCCCAACCCACTTTCCTCATGAGTTCTGGTACTTTTAAGTGCATGCTTTTCAGGAACACACGTATAGGCCAAATGGGAACTCAAGGAAGGCACATCACTGTGGGTACTGGAAGATGCTTAGGGACCGTGTTACAACTGCAGAGCTTGATTCAGATGTTGAAGGAAGAGTAGGACTCAGTTAAGCACAGAGGAGGCAGGAGGTAGGAAGAGCAGTAGGGAGAAGCCATCAATGTATCAATAAACCACATGTGCAAAACCATCAGTAAAATGAGATCAAACAGGGGAAACATTTTAAATTAGGTTTGCCCAGAATATAAAGGCCTACGTTTCTAAAGTTTCTTCTGTAAAGAGTTAAGAGCCACTGGAGACTTTAGGGCAGAGGTGGGGCTAGACTACTGACACAGTGGTTCCCTTTTGGCGCAGCAAGGGCTTCTGGAAGCGTGCTAGTCTATCACCATTCTTTTATGTTCAGAAAACTGAGATCCAGGTAGGTGACTAAAATTCATAATTGCATTTATTCATAACCTGTGTCTCCTGGTTCCTGGGCCAAAGCTTGTATGACAATACCCATGTAGCACAAAAGGAATTTAAAAAATAATATGATGACTACTGCAATAGATGATAGTCCAAAAGCCAGTGAGGACCTGGACTATGAGGTACTGTCAGAAATAGAAGGAAGGGAATATATTCGTGAGACCTCGCGAAGAAAGGATCCATATTTAGGCACAGTAAATGACTAATGAGTGATCGGTGTTTCCTAAAGTAGAAACGTTATATATGTCATTCCGTACATAACAAATTACAACAGGTAATTCATGTCTCTCTTTTGTGATATTACATTAACTATTAAGGTAATATTTGCAGGGTTGCAGGGTTAAAATATAGACAGTTGGGGCTCATCTCAGAAAAATAAGATTGGAAAAAGACAAAAAGAAAAGTGGTATAGGATGGTGGAATTATTTCATGAAACTGGACCAAGACCATCTTCTGCTCTGCATTTCCCAGGAATGAAGTTGCCGAATAAGAAGACCCTCCCCCATCCACGATCTGGCTGACCAGGAAGAGAGAGTCAAGGAAGACTCCCCAGTTGTACGAGGAAGCCAATCCTTCAACTCCTTGTAGCAAAACACACCCAGGCCGCAGTTACACAGCCTAAGGGCAAGTGCCACCTGGTGCGATGAACTGGTCCCTTAGGGAGACCTCACCACAGTGGCATTTCCTTGGTGAAGTACAGCTTCTAGAGTCTAAAATTATTATTTTGTCAGTGTATCCAGAGTTCATCATTTTCTAAGGGACTAACACCATTCTCTTATGTTAACCAAACTCAGAAAAGACTGTTGCATTCACCAAAATGCCAATGAGAAGAGGGTCACTCATCAATGAGTACATTCTCTTTGAAAATCTATTTGAAAGCCAAACGTAATCAGAAAATTGTGTATCATGCATGGAAGTAAAGGACGGAGAATGATGAAAATGACCTTAAAGCCCACAAAGCAAGGACAGCCTCGGCATTCACGTGTGCGTTGATGTAGTTCTGCCAAACGGTCCAGAACACACATGTTCACTGTTTAGGGCTGCAGTGAACTGGTTGCAGAGAAGCATTTTCATAAAGTGTTTTGTAAAGAACAACTTCAAGTTAGATGTTTGAGCAATTATAAACAACAATGTAAGAGCTGCAATTAGAATCTTTACATGATAAGTGAGTTTAAAATATTCAAAGGAAAATTTTACTTTGCTGAAAGTTCGTGTTTGTTAAAACTATTCTGTGAACTCTTTCCAGGCAATTTCAGATTCATCTGATAACCATTGCTAATTAGGCTACGAAGGAAATTAGTGAATTAATTGCGGTTATCTTGGAACAACAGTCTCCCAAAAGAAAGGAGGCTTGCTTAAAATTGCTTACTTCAGAAATAGAGAGTAATATAGTAAAACTGAGTGGCAAGTCTGGAGAGAGAAACAACATTGTTAGAGAAAAAGCAAACTCCTTAATATTGCCTATAAATGTAACATGGATGAATATTAGACTAAAACTAAACAACAGATGTTTCATTCAACGAAATTTATTTAAAGTGTACCATTAAAATTAATGGCACAAAAATGGACATCAGACTAAAATCTTATAAAATCTTACATAAAGTCTTGTAAAATGTCATGACTCTTATGTTCGACCAAGTTTTCATTATTCCCCTAAACTTGGAACTTTCAGATGTTTTCAAATTTTTCATTTCTTATTAAAACCAGCTTTCACTTTATCTAATCTGACACAATGATAAAAGTTTCAATACAAGGTAATGAGTTTTGCTGTCTGCTAATGCTGCCGGGATACCCCCTCTCAGATATTTTCAGGTTCTGGAATAAAACATACAAGCTCAGCAAATTGCCTGATTTGGCTGCTATTTCAAAGAGCTCTGGATTTTCCTTGTGACTTTGACCTTAGAATGTGGCCATCTCCTTATAGATCCTTCTATTTATCTTCATGGTGGTGCTTCATGACAGCAATATACTGTCAGGCTGGTCTTCCTGAATACAGAATAAATGACCATATTGCAGGGATGAGGAGATATATGGGCACGACATGTACACAAGAGGAAATATAACCACCGAGAAAATCCAAGTCCAGCTTTGTCTCTCTCTCAATTAGAAAGAATTCTGAATGTCAAGTTAATTCATCCTACCATTTCCCTAGTCTGGAACACTCCTGCTTGGAAGTTGGTAGCTTCTTTCTTTGTTTTCTTTGCATTTTTTTCTTCCTTTCCCATCCCCATCCCCTTTTTAGGTTGAATTCTTCTCTTTTAGGTATTCAGACAATCTTTCCATCCTAGTTCTTTAATTACTACTCTCATTTATCTACCAATACAGCATGTAAATAGTTCCTAGGGAAAAGGACTGTGCTACAGATTGGTGTCAGCATAAAATATAAGACATAGACTCTGGTCTCCAAATGCTATACTCTAAGCAGGAAGATAAAACAGGTCCATGATACAGTTAAACAAAAATACAGATTATTCAGATAGATTCTATTCCACCAATATTTAAGAAATGCAGAAAGTACTTCTAGAATTCAGGGACTGGGAATATGAGCGTGGGCAAGGGGGACTTATAGCAGTGTGGGATGAAGCAGCCTAATTGGGGTGGCAGACCCTTTGACACGGCCAAATTCTCAGCGACAGATAGACTGTGGCACCTTCCCACCACCTAAAAATTGGCACTGGCCATCTGCCTCTGTAAGGATTAAGTCACTAGCCACCACAGCCACTGAGCTTCAACACACCCAGAAAGGAGCTCAGGGTGGCGATCAGGCATAAGGCACTCCTTGCTCTGGGAAAAACTGGCAGAACAGGCCTTCAGATAATTAGATATTTTCAGGAGAAGATTTTATGAGCCCACGTCCTCCTCATATCTAGAGAAACACTAAAATCATCTGCGGTGACATCTGCTCCTCGTGACTAGCAGCAAGCCTCTGCCAAAATGTGCGCTCGACTTCAAGTACCCTCCCTTCACCAAACTCATATATAATACTGACCTCCCCCCCACCTCTTTGGAGCAGTTCCTTGGAACCATCTGAGACACTGTCTCCCAGGTTATAGTCCTCATTTTGCCTCAAGTGAAACTCAATTCACAGCTCTCATGTTGGGCATTGTTTTTTCAGTCAACATTCCATAAAAACCTTTTCTAAAAAAATCTGTAGGTAGGGTAAAATAGAGGGTGAGAGCCTGAAACCTGAGAGTCAGATTATCCACTTCACATCCTGAGTTTGCTACTCAACAACCACAGGCAAGTGATGTAACTTCTCTGTAACCTGGTTTCCCCATCAGTAACACAGAGTTGCGCTAAGGATAAAATAATATATGTAAAATAAAACTGAGCCTCACATAGAGCAAGTGCTATATGCATGTTTGTAGTTGTTAATTGCTGACGAAGCCAAGGGTGTCTCAAATCACATATAACTTTCTAGCAACAACCCTGGCCGCAAAGATGTGGATCTTGTATTGAAGGCACAAGACATGTCACTCTCCTTTTTGAGTAACCAGATTCAATCAACAAAAACAGTTATTGTGATGAAGGGAGTTTAAAAGAGTATAAGGAGGAAGGAAGAGAAGAGGGAGAACAGGTGATAGGGATCAGATCTCCAAATTCAGATCATATTGTACTTTCCAAACCAGCTCAGACTATGATCCCTTGAGCCTTGATTTAATCACAGAATGTGCACAGCTTTCATCTCTTTATGTATTGGTAAAAAAATTTCACAAATTCTAAAGTAATTTTCTAAAAACTTTCTTTGCCTCCAACTTCCTTCATTTCAAAAGCTGGCTCAGAAGCACAGCTTGTTTTTCTAAGCCCCTTTCTCATTTGCATGTAAAATTCTGCCTCACCTTACATCCTTGATGAATATCAATAAGATGCTTTAACTTTTATCATTATGAGTCCCAGAAAAATGCCGTATACTTTGTTCTCTCATGCCTTGACTGGCATTTAAAAGCATTGTTGGTGACAGCTGGACAAATGCTTTTTGGTGGCAGCTGGAGTGGGTGAAGGACTTTGATATTTAGCATGAATGCCTCAAAATGTGATTTTTATAGAAGCATTTGGAGACAGAATTCATGAGCTGGGGGGGGTACAAGAGATGGAAAGGCATGATATGTTCAAATGTAGATGAGAACCGTAACCAGTAAATGCTGGTGTGATGGAGGGTGTGGCGGGACAGCAATAAGTTGGAAATCAAGTCTTCGTTTACTTTAAATGTGCATTTCAGCATCACATTTATGTGTCACTCTGTCCAGGAGACCTAGTTCAACTAACCTGCATTAGCATGTGAAACACTTCAGAGAAAAGGTAAAACAAAAATTGAAAGTATTGTTATAATTATCATCATTGTAAGGAAAGAAGCAGTGTCTATGTTGCATAACAAATACTTTGAAACATGTTTCAGATCTGGAGAAAGCAAATGCATTTGACAGAACACCACGGAAGAGCACTGTAAATCTGTATCATTAAAAACTCAAAGGAATACAGCGAGTTTCCACAGAGAGAGCAAAGAGAGGCAAATAGGGGGAAATGGGAGGAAGCAAGTTAATAAACATATCCGAAGTGACCAGAGGAATATTTTTGCTCCTTGTAGCTGAATATCAGCAGTGGGGAGATCAGAATGGGTTTCTCCTTTTTTTTTTCTTTTTTGGATTGCATTTTTAATGAAGCTCTCATCTCACGCAAGGATTTATAAGTTAGCCTTTTTTTTTTTTTTAAAGCTCTTTATTGGAATATAACTGCTTTACACTCTTGTACCAGCTTTTGAGGTACACCAAAGCGAATCAGCTGTATTTATACATATATCCCCATATCCCCTCCCTCCCACGACTCCCTCCCACACTTCCTGTCCTGGACCGCTAAGGCATCACCCATCA
This sequence comes from Hippopotamus amphibius kiboko, assembly GCF_030028045.1. Classification (NCBI taxonomy): domain Eukaryota; kingdom Metazoa; phylum Chordata; class Mammalia; order Artiodactyla; family Hippopotamidae; genus Hippopotamus; species Hippopotamus amphibius. Next base: position 226,665,316 of record NC_080186.1, read on the forward strand.
TCCAGCTGATCTCCCTTTGTTATACAGCAACTTCCCACTAGCTATCTATTTTACAGTTGGTAGTGTACATATGTCTGTGCTACTCTCTCACTTCGTCCCAGCTTCCCCTTCGCCCCTGCCCCCCCCAATCCCGTGTCCTCCAGTACATTCTCTGCATCTGCATCCTTATCCTCATTCCTTTTTAAAGCTCACCATTCCTATTCCAATTGTTGAAATTATAGCAGAAACTGGCACAACAGTATAAGCTATTATACTCCAATAAAGATCAGAAAAATAATAATAATAATGAATAAATCTTAAAACAAAAGGACTGATTAAAAATCAAGATAGTGGTTACCTCTGACAAGGAGAGGGGAAGAATGCAACGGTGAGGTCATACAGGAAGCTTCTAAGATATGTATAATGCTCTACTTCTTAAATTGGATACTGGGTACCTGGGTGTTCATTTTCTTATTTTTTAAATTGTAAATTACAGTTTATATATGTTTTAATGTATGTTGTAATTCAGAGAACATCCTAATGTGCCAGATCTGAAATGAGCATGGCCTTATACTTCACATGCTGTTTCATGGCCTTAGAAAACTGGTTCATTTAGAGTCTGTGTTCATAGGGAAAAGGCACTCCATAACCACCACACTGTGTTTGCAATATGTGGCACTATTTACATTTAGAGAATTTCAGTTCCTAAAACACTTTAATACCTATCAAAAAACTTTGTTTCCCATATGGACACCAAGAGGGGAAAGCAGGGTTAGGGGGAGGTGTGGGGGGAGGTTGGGGGAGGGATGAATTGGGAGGTTGGGATTGCCATATATACATTACTAAAAAGAAAAAAATATCAAATTGTACACTTTAAATATATGCAGTTTACTGTATGTCAATTATATGTCAATAAAAGTTCTTTAAAAATTTCTAAAAAAAATAAAAATAAAGACTATCATATGAAAAACAAAACAAAAACAAAAACTTTGTTTCCTTTTAGACTCATATCAGCTGATGAAAATAGGCAGAGACAAGAATCCTTAATGAAATTAAGATTTCAGTTCAGCTAAAAGACTTGTCTAGCTGGAATGCTAGGTACTTTACCTAGAAACTTTTTCTGAGACTCCTAACAAACCATTAAAAGCAGGAAAACCCAGACCTGTTCTAGGCATCACCTAACATGAAAAAAGGACAGCCAAAACAGACTGATTTGACATTAATGTGTGGGATTTGGCTGCATTAACAGCTAGTCCTAATCTTAATCCTCCATGGATAATATTCTTCTTCTAGATTTTCAGTTTATCAGTCCCCTAATAAACGTGATTAGCAAACTCTCCATGATTGAAAGCATCCAATTTTAGATATAGCTCCTCCTCTAAAGGGAAACAATGAAACTATTTGCCAAAGATTTGCTAAAAGTTTAACAGAAAATAAAAATTATATCCAAACAAAATTTACTTTAGAGAATGTTTAATTTGAATGAGAAAAATATAAAATAAATTGATCTAAATAACTCACAACTATGACCACTTATTTTTGACAAAAGTACAAAAGCAATGAGTGTTTTCAACAACAGGTACTAGAACAATTGAACATCTATACATAAAAATAATGAACTTCACACTTTATACATAAATTAACTCAAAATGAAGTATGTCTTTTGGAGATCCTGATTTCAATTTTTTTGAATATATACCCAAAAGTGGGATTGTTGGATCATATAGTGGCTTTTTTAAATTTTTTGAGGAACCACCATACTGTTTCCCATAAAAGCTGTAGCATTTTACATTCCCCAACAATGTACAAGGGTTCCAATTTCTCCACATTCTTGCCAACACTTCTTATCTTTTGTTTTCCAATGATAGCCATTCTACCAAGTGCAAGATGATATCTCACTGTGGTTCTGATTTGCATTTCCCTAATCATCAGTGACATTGAACATTTTTTCATGTATCTGTTGGCCATTTGTATGTCTTCTTTGGAGAAATGCTTATTAAGCCTTTTGCCCATTTTGTAATTGAGTTACTTGTTACTTTGCTATAGAGTTCTAGGAGTTCTTTATGCATTGATATTTTGGAAATTAACCCCTTATTAGATATATGATTTGAAAGTATTTTCTCCCATTCGGTAGGTTGCTGTTTCATTCTTTTGTTTCCTTTCCTGTACAGAAGTTTTTGATCTCATATTGTCCTGCTTATGTATTTTAGCTTATGCTGCATGTCCCTTTGGTGTCATAACCAAGAAAATCATTGATGAGGTTAATGTCAACAAGTTTCTCTTCTATGTTTACTTTGAGGGGTTTTACAGTTTCAGGTCTTGCATTTAAGTCTTTAATCCATTTTAAGGTGATTTTATGTATGGTGTAAGATTGGGGTACAGTTTTATAGTTTTCAGATAACTACTTGTTGAAGAGGTTATCCTTTCCCCATTGTGTATTCTTAGCACCTTCACTGAAGATCAGCTGACTGCATATGAGTGGGTTTATTTCTGAGCTCTCTATTTTGTTCCACTGGTCTATATGTCTGTCTTTATGCCAGTACCATACTGTTTAAATTACTGTGGCTTTGTAATATATTTTGAAATCAGGAATTGTGATGCCTCCAGCTTTGTTCTTCTTTCTCAATATTGCTTTGACTATTTGGGGTCATCTGTGGTTCCAGGTGAATTTTAGAATTTTTTTTTTCTATTTCTGTGAGAAATGCTATTGGAATTTTGATGGGAATATCACTGAATTGGTAGATCACTTTGGGTAGTATGGATATTTTAACAATATTAAATTTGTTAATCCATGAATATGGAATGTCGATGTATTTGTCTCTAACTTCTTTCATCAATGTTTGGTAGTTCTCAGAATTGAAGTCAGGATCTCAGAGATATCAATACTCACATATTCACTGCAGCATTATTCACACTAGCCAACATATGGGAACAACCTAAATGTTCATCAATAGATGAATAGGTAAAGAAAATGTGGTATATACATATACAAATGGAATATTATTCAGCCTTAAAAGAAGGAAATCCTGCCATATGTGACAGCATGGATGAACCAGGAGGATATTATGCTAAGTGAAATAAGCCAGCCACAGAAGGACAAACACTTCATGATTCTACTTATATGAGGTATCTAAAAACAGTCAAACTGATAGAAACAGAGAATGGTGGTTGCCAGGACCTGGGGGAAGAGGAAATAGGGAGTTGTTTTTCAACACGTATAAAGCTTCAGCTGTGCAAAATGAATACTTTTTAGAGATCTGCTATACATTAGAGTCCCTATAGTTAATTATTCAGTAGTATACACTTAAAAAATTGTCAAGAGGGTAGATGTCAATAATATTAAGTGTTCTTACCACCAAGAAAAGGTGGGGAGCATTAGGAAACTTTTGGAGGTGATCAATACTTTAATTGGCAATGGTTTCACAAGTGTCTACATCTCTCTAACCTCATCAAATTGTGTACATTAAATATGTCCAGTTTTTATGTACCAATTATACCTCAATAAAGGTTTTTTTAAGAATAAAAGAAAATACATACAAAAAATACAACAGCAACAAAAATGAATTCTAGAACTAAATGTAAAACATAAAATTATAAAACTTTTAGTAGAAATGAGTTGTTACCTAGGGTTAGGCAACATGATTAGACATGATTAGACATGATTCCAAAAGCACTGTCTACACAAGAAAATAATTATTTTGTTTGTAGTTTTTGGTTTGTTTTTCAAATTTTGATGAATTTATTTAGCAATTATTATAGTATTTTTTATCCTTTTTTATTGAAGTATAGTTAATTTACAATGTTGTGTTAGTTTTAGGTGTACAGCAAAATGATTCAGTTATATATATATATATTTATACATACATACATATATATATGTATGTATGTATAAATCTTTTTCACGTTCTTTCCCATTATAGGTTATTACAAGATATTGAATATAACCCCTTGTGGTAAACAGTAGGTCTTTGTTTTTTATCTGTCTTATATATGATAGTGTATATATGTTAATCCCAAATTGCTAATTTATCTCTCCCCATACCTGAATTATCCCCTTTGGTAACCATAAGTTTGTAGAAAATAATTATTAACTTTATCAAAACTAAAAACCTTTGCTCTGTAAATGTAACCGTTAAGAGAATTAAAAGCTAAAAACAGAATCACATATCAAACAAAGAACTTGTATACAGAATATATAAAACATTCTCAAAACTCCGAAGAAAACAACTCAATTAATAAATGAGCAAAGACAATAAATGGGTAAGAGATAATTCACTGAAGAAGATATATAGATGTCAAATAAGCACATGAAAAGTTGTTTAACACTATTATCCACCCAAGAAATGCAAATTAAAACTATGATATATACTACAATACATTCTTTAGGATGGCTAAGATGCAAAATATTGGCAATATCAGGTGCTGGCAAAGATATAGCACACCTAGAACTCTCATTCATTGCTAGTAGGAACACCCATTGTATAGACACTGGAAGACATTTTGACAGTTTCTAAAAAGTTGAACATACACATATCATAGGACCCAGCAATCACACCCATGGGTATTGATAATGGAGAGATGAAAACTTATGTTCACATAAATACCTAAACATAAACGTTTACAGGAGCTTTGTTCATAATCAGCAAAAACTGGAAACAACCCAAATGCCTCTCCACAAATAAATGGATGTGCAAACTACAGTATTTCCATTTAATGGAATGTTGGTCAGCAGAGAAAAAGGAACGAACTATTGATACCTGTGACAACCTGAATGGATCTCAAAGAAAGAAGCCAGCTTCAAAAGATTACATCTTGTATGATTTTACTTACATGACATTGTTTGAAAGACAAAACTATAGTGATGGAGAACAGGTCGGTGATTGCCAGGGATCAGAGGTGGGAGGACGATGCTACCATAATGGGGATAGCAGGAGGGAGTTTATCCTGATTGTCTATCCTGATTGTGGCAGTAGCTACATGAATCAACTCACGTGTTACAATGTATAGAATTCTATACCATTTCCCAAACTTCAATATATTACTGTATACAATTTTTTTAATGTTTTTAATCTACCTATATAGAAGCATCAGTGAACCTTGGGAAACATTCACTTTTATCCCTTTACAGTCTATTCTCCACAGAGCAATCAGAGTAGCCCTTTTAAATGCAAATTTGATCATGTCATGCATCTGCTCAAAACAGCCATGTCCTTCCCAACAATCTTAGAATAAACTCCAAACTCTTTAGGGCCTTTGTGATCCTACCCATGCCTCACTCCCTGCCCTCAATCCTTCTACTCTCTCCCTGGCTCCCACTGCTCCAAACACACTGACCTCCTTGCTGTTTCTCAAAATATACTCCTGCCTCAGGGTCCTCCCATTTGCTGTTCCCTTTGCCTAGAACCCCCTTTCGCAAGGATAACACAGGACTTGCTGCCTCACTTCAGTCAAGTGTCCATTTGTATGTCATTCCTCTAGGGAGGCCTTCTGGGACCATCCTATCTCAGAGAGCAAGCCCCATCACACTGCTTTTTTTTTCAATCGCTGTTCTTTTCTCACCTGATTGATTAAATCTCCTCGTTCCCGCCCCCCCCCACCTGCTCCCTCTCTCTCCCCATCAATGAGGATGGCACTTCTTGGCTTTGTTTTAATGAATGAATCCCCAGAAGCTAGATTAGTACCTGGTACAGAGTAGGCATTCAAATTATTGTTGAATCAATGTACAGAGTAAAATGACTTTTATCATGTGTTTGAGAAAATCACAGGTAACTTTCATTGTCACCTTTGTCCTCATCAGCCCCTTACCTGGCCCTTCACCCTTGTGAATCAGGTGACAACAGCCACTCAGCCCTGCTCCTGCCGCCAGTCAATTCTGAAAAATCTCAGCTTCCTTCCTCCCTAGCAAACAGAGACAGAAGGTTTAAATGTATATATTTAAAAATTCACTGGGAGGAATTTATTTTGTTATTAAAATATTACTAAATGTTGTTCTAGCTGCCTATTGTTCATTGTCAATGAAGTTTAAATCAGTCACCCAATGTACAAAGAGATACCATTTTAGAGCAAAAAAATGAGTCACTTCTTCGATTTCTGTGTTTGGGGGCAGGGAAGCGTACGTAGGCTTAGCCATTTATTTTAGGTATATATCACAGAATTCAAGAGAGCCTATTTTAGAAAATCACTGCAGTCTCATTCCATCGTATCTTCAGAATTAAATTACGTTTCATTTTATTCTGAAAATAGCTTGTTATTAGCCAATTCTTTGGACACTGGAACCTACATTTTGCTTAGAGAGGGATGGAGTATAAAGTGACATTTGTTAAATCTGAAGCTCTTCAACTGGCAGTTTGTTGTTCTTTCCAGAATTATGAGTAAATGTTAAACTTTGAAATGTCATCTCTTCATTGCTAGGTAGCCAAACTTTTCCCTGGGAAACTGCTAGTTCTAAGATCACTGATTGTATCTTTTCAATTGCACAATATTCCAAATATGAAATTTTAGCCATTGTAACATGACCAGAATAAAACAGAAAAAGTCTAAAGAGTCTCAAAGATGTCTTATCTTGATAAAAGTAAAGTCTGTCTTCCTTGCTTGAAACACACACTATTAGACTTCCCTGGTTGCACAGTGGTTAAGAATCCACCTGCCGATGCAGGGGACAGGGGTTCAAGCCCAGGTCCGGGATGATCCCACATGCCGAGGAGCAACTAAGCCCGAGTGCCAACAACTACTGAGCCTGCACTCTAGAGCCTTCGAGCCACAACTACTGTGCCCATGTGTCACAACTACTGAAGCCCGAGAGCCTAGAGCCCATGCTCTGCAATAAGAGAAGCCACAGCAAGGAGAAGCCTACGCACCACAAAGAAGAGTAGGCCCCACTTGCCACAACTAGAGAAAGCCCATGCATAGCAACGAAGACCCAACACAGTCAAAAAAAAAAAACAGAACCAGAAGAAGCACACATTATCTTAAAGTTTATTCCTAGTTTTAAAAGGTATTTTAAACAAATGACTATGCCTCTTATTATAAAGAAGAACCTGAAATAGTTCATTGATGTTACAAAGTTTCTCAACAACGGGAACATTTTAGAACTGTGTCATCCTTCCGACTACTGCCTTAGATAAATGTTTTCTTTTATTTCCTCCACAGTGTCACAATGTGTGGTTAAAATTACACCTTCCAGGAAATAAAAAGTTACTGAGGGTGACAATTTAGCTCCTAAGTTAAAATGACATGAGCAATCAGAAGAAAATGTAAGGGAAAATCTTCGTGACATTGGACTTGGCAATGATTTCTTGGATATGACACAAAAAGCACAGGCAATAAGAGCTAAAATAGACAAATGGGACTATATCAAACTTAAAAAACTTTTGTGCATCAAAGGACACAGTCATCGGAGTGAGAAGGCAACCTATGGAATTGGAGAAAATATTTATAAATCATATAACTGATAAAAAGTTAATATACAAAATATAGAAATGACTCCTACAACTCAACACAAAAAAACATCTAATAACATGATTTTAAAAGGGGGCAAAGGATTTCAATAGGCATTTCTATGGCCAATGCACATATAAAAACATATTCAACGTCACTAATCATCAGACAAATGCAAATCGAAACGACAATGAGATATCACCCTTCACCCATCAGGATGGCTACTGTCAAAAATATGAGAAAATAATAAATGTTGGTGAGGAGATAGAAAATTTGAAACTCTTGTGCACTGCTGGGTTTTTTTTTCATACAATCATGCATCAGATAAGGTAAACAGTATGAGGTTCCTCAAAACACATTAAAAATAAAATTCTATATGATCCAGCAATCCCACTTTTGTGTATATACCCAAAAGAATTGCAGGATCTTTAAAATATATTTGCACATCATGTCCATAGCAGTACTATTCACAATAGAAAAGAGGTGAAAGCAACTCAAAAGTCCACCAACAGATGAACTGATAAGCAAAACATGAAATACACACACAAGGGAATATTACTCATCCTTAAAAAGGAAAAAGGGACCTCCCTGGTAGCACAGTGGTTAAGAATCCACCTACCAATGCAGAGAGCATGGGTTCGATCTCTGGTCTGGGAAGATCCCACATGCCACGGAGCAACTAAGCCCCGTGCACCACAACCACTGAGCCTGTGCTTTAAAGCCCTTGAGCCACAACTACTGAGCTGACTCGCCACAAGTACTGAAGCCCATGCACCCTAGAGCCCGTGCTATGCAACAAGAGAAGCCACCGCAATAAGCCCATGCACTGCAATGAACAGTAGCTCCTGCTCACCACAACTGAAAAAAAAAAAAAAAAAAAAAAAAAAGGAAGGCAATCTTGTTACATACTACAACATGGATGAACTTTGAGGACATTATGCTAAGTAAAATAAGCCAGTCACAAAAAGACAAACACTGTATGATTCTCTTATAAGAGGTATATAAAGTAGGCAAATTCATACCAAAAGCAAGTAGCATGGTATTTAACAGCATGGGGGAGGGGGAACAGGGAAGTTGTTTATTAGGTAGAAAGTTTCAAATTTGCAAAATGAAAAAAATTTAGAGAGCTGTTTCACAATAATAAGCATATAATTCACACTGCTGAACTGTATACTTAAAAATGATAAAGATGGTAACTTTTATGCTACATATTTTGTATCACAATTTTTTCATAAAGAGCTACATGAGTGGTTTAATTGACCACACTGTCCAAAGACTTTGTGTGATCCTTCATGAGAGTGAAGTCTAGCCACATGACCAAGAAAGTTCTCAGAGAAAGAGGCCACTGCTGACCCTTCAACACTCAGCCCAGAACCAAACCAGCATATGATGGCAGAAAAGTACAAAAAAAAAAATCATTGGTTACCTATGCAAAATGATTTAAAGAAAGTCATTAAAGGTCTATATGACTCAAAATGTCTGCCCCATAGTGTTTGAAAGTCTCCCCTCTGCTTCTGCACACTGCCTCAATTGTTCTCAGTTAAAAACTAGTATGTGCTGATACACATCTATTTCCAATAGGCAGTTAGCAGAAATTAACCTGATCCTATGACATTTTCCTTCAACTAACAGAGATTTGCCAAAGTGAGGTAGTAGTGAGGAAAAAAGGATGTAAGTTTGGGTCACGGGATGCTTTAATAGAAGTCAACTCACATGGAGTGCCACAAGTCAGATGCTAGACATCAGGGCAGTAAAGAGCACTAAAGAATAGGGAAGAAGACTCATATTAATGAATTGTCCAGCTGTACATTTGGAAATTCACCGAGCCTATCTGGTTCTATGTCCAACAACTGGAGAATTTGAAGCACTGAGTTTTATTACATTTAAATGCTGGCAAGTTTAATTATAAAATGGACTGTCTTTATTGCTTGGCATCAGTGAACAAGATATTTTTCATCTATGTTTAATACAAATGTAGTATTTTATGTCCTTTATGTGTTTAGTATTTTAATATTTTAATGTATTAATTTAATACCGATACAGTGAATCAATGGACTATTAGGACAATAGTCTTAAGGACATGCTATTAAGGTAACTTTTACTATAAAAATAGTGTCAATAAAATCTTTATAAATGAAAAGCTCAACCATATTAATCTAGATAGTTTTTCTATAGGACTGATCTTTCTAAATTTTTTCTGTTAAATGTACTGTGTCATCAAATTCTATAGGTCACTGGTTCTCAAACTTAAACAGGCGTCAGAATCACATTAGAAGGTTTGTTAAAATACAGAATCCAAGGACCAGCCCCAGAGTTTCCTATTCAGTAGTTCTGGGGTAAGGCCCAATAATTTGAATTTCTAGCATGTTCCCAGGTGACGGTGATGTTGCTGGTTGGTAACCAGAATTTGAAAACCCTTGCTATAAAAATTGTTATTTCTAGATAACAATCTGAGTAAATGCCACAAGAGAAAATGTTGAATAAAATACATTTCTCATTTTAAAAAACATTACTAACCTCAAGTTCACTCATTGTTTACAGACGACATGGTTGTTTGGTCGCCTAGGCTTGAAGCTCAATAGACAGCCTATATATTACAGCATAAGGTTTAGCATAAGGTTCTAATCATTTCCAAAACAGCCCTGCTACTATGTGAAGGTCCAGCCTGAGGCATGTGGACATACTGGATTTTCCTGTTGGGAGTTTTCTATTATGAAGAGTACATAGAATTCTGTTGAAATTATGTGTCATTTCACAAGTTCATAAATGAATGACAAAACAAAATAGCAATTTGTTCATGAATATGAACCACTGCTAGTAAGTGGTCTGTTCAATGTTGCCTTGATACAATATATCAAAACAGAAATTTGCCTTTATTCCTAAGGTCATATTGAAGTTCTCTGTAGTCTCTTTATTTTGTTTTCTATGAGGTGATTTATGGGAAAGAGAGGCCAAAAACACCTGGGCATATTCATAAACAAGTTGTAGGTGTAACACTAATTAACACTAATTCTTAGCAAGAGAACCAACATGTGTTCATACTACCTCAAGCATGCATATATAGCAATTTTTTTAAAGGATATACAGTTTTAGCATGTAATATTTTCTTATTTATCCTGACGGGATTACAAAGAAATTATCTGGGAGTGTGCAGATTACAAATCAACACCTTTCTAAGCTACGTTTCTCAGCTTCCCTTTTGTTGACACGGTTAGTAGACAAGCACCTCAGTAGGCTCTGAGATGACTTCTGAGGGCTCTCCCTAACAATCTTGCCACCTTCTCCCCCAAGACTAAACACAGCTTTCGTCATGACACATCTCCAGGTAGACAGACACTTTGACTAGCTTTGCTTTTCCTGTTGGGAAAAATTTGGAAGAATGAACTAAATTTTTGATCGTTAATGAACCTGACACTGTGCAAGGTGTTGAGGTCAGATTGCTGAATAAACAGACAGCGTCTCTGCCCTTGTATATCAGGTGTGAGGAGTGCAGATGGTCACGGAGCCTACAGGGGAAGGCCTTCTGTATCTACATAGCTGAGCCAACCCGGGGCAGGAAGAGATTGCCATACTATGCCTAACATGCTCTACAACATAGTATAGATATCTTTTTTTTTTTAAATTCTATTTATTTATTTATTATTTTTTTGGGGGTACACCAAGTTCAATCATCTGTTTTTATACACATATCCCCGTATTCCCTCCCGTATAGATATCTTTTAAAATATTCGTTAATGGATTCGGTTGTTTTGTGATTGAAGGAAACTTGAGTGCCAGACATCCAGACAATCCAAGAAACAATAAAGTGTCATTCCCCTTCCCGCCCCACCCCCCAATAAAAAAGTGCCAGACATAGTCCTCTGGAGTCATTCCACCCATAAATGTTATATGAACTCCAGAAAATTCACTCATATAACTTTCACTTCCTCATAAATTTCAAGGTTTCCAGGAAAGAAGTCATTTCAGATGCCAAGCTCCATATGAAAATTGCTACCTTCCTTCATGATCCAGAGTGCATTTTCTCCAACATAAAATATAAATGTGATAAATATATATTCTATTTAACATATTTTCATTTTACTCAAACAGACAACAAATGTGACTCAAATTTTTAGGAGAGAGAACAACCTAACTGGCGATTTTGGCACCAACTGACAATTTGACTAAATTGCCCAATAAACCAATTCAATTATAAACCTGGCCAATGATTTTAAAAAGATGCATGTTTATCTGCATAACTCCAAAATATCTTTAAGACTAAAGACTACATTTGGTAGAGAGATGTTTGTTCCACTTGACACAATAAAACACTTAGGAATAGGCTAATTTTCAGTATCTTATCCCCTTAAAGGAAAGTGGAAACTGTAGTTGCCCTATTCTTCCTGTCTTACAACAAAATGTTGTGAATTTACTTGCTTTGAACAGCTCCTTGCTACTACTATAGATCTTGGATTCATTCATTCATGTATTCATTAATTCAACAATTCATTATTGAACTATACTGTGTGCCAGATACAGAGTTAGGTGCTGAAAGTACAATGGTAAACTGTAAAATGACACAATCCCTGCCCTTATCATAAAGACAGCTATTAACCAAATTTTCACCAAACTAATATAAAATTCAACTGTAACAAATACTACAAAGGAGAGGAGCATGTTTTCATGAGAGTATATAACTGGGGAATTAGTTTCCCCAAGGATGAAATGTTTGAGCTGAGATTAGGAAAAATAATATAAACATATGGGTTATCAAGGTTGGCAGGGAAAGATGGCTGCTCCAGTTACCTATCAACAACAATTTAAAAAGTTTAATAGCTTAGAGTAACATTACATTTTATCATTACATTTTATGATTTTGTGGGTCAGGATTTTAACTGAACAATTTCCTGCTCTGTGTGGCATCATGTAGAGTTATCCCATGATATTCAGCTGGCAGCTGGACCAATCTGGAGGATCCAAGACGGCTTCATTCACATGGCTGGCTTCTAGGCAGTGATGGCTGAAAAACTGGGCTTATCTGGGCCCCTTTTCCATCTTCCCTTCCATATCCTCTCTCCAGACCGATAGTCAAACTTCTCAAGTGGCCGCTCAGGCTCTAAAAGACTAAAGGGGAAGCAATCAGTCCTCTTAAATGTTAGTGCCAGAATTGGCACAACATCACACCCACTATATTTTTTTGATCAAAGTGATTATAGTCCATCCCAGATTCAACAGAAGGAAAATGAACACCATCTCTCAATGGGAGGAGTGTTAAGGAGTTTGTGCACATCTTTAATCCACCATGGTACCACCGAAAGAATAATGAGGGTATAGAAAATCACACATACAAAAGCCCCATGACAGGAGAAACCCTGATGAAACTGGGGAATGGGGAGATCTGTGTAGTTTCAGTGCAAACATATAAGTTGAAGCCTGGAGATGTACACAGAAACCAGCCTCTGAGGGGACACCATAGCCCAAGTTAAGAATGGAGTCTTTCGCAGCTGTAGAGAATGGACTAGAGAACACAGGGGGAAGTGGAGGCTAGGATGTAGTGAGAGAGTATCATTCACATATATACACTACCAAATGTAAAACAGATAGCTAGTGGGAAGCTGCTACATACACAGGGAGATAAGCTAGGTCCTGTGTGACAACCTAAAGGGGTGGGATGGCGAAGGGGGGAAGGCTCAAGAGAGAGAAGATATGGGGATATACGTATACATACAGCTGATTCACTTTGTTGTACAGCAGAAACTAGCACAACGTTGTAAAGCAATTATACTCCAATAAAGACATATATAAAATAATGGAGTCTTTGTCCTAAAAGCAAGGAGGAATCATTAAAGGATTTTTTTAAGCAGGGAATGATATGGCCAGTTTTGCAGTTCATAGAAATCAGAAAGGTATGAAATACTAATTGGAAGGAGGCCAGAGTGAATGCTTAGAGGCCAGTCAAGAAAACCAGGTAAGAAGTGGTGGGTATGGTGATGACATCATTAACAGTGAATACAGAGATAAATGGATGATTCAAGAGTTTTTTTAGCCTGTGAAGCTAATGGAACTTTATTGATGCATTCAATGTGGGAAGTAAAGACTAGAGAGACAAAACTCTGAAGAATGATTACTAGATCTGGTGTATGTGATATGATGATAAAGGTTTTTATTCACTGTGATGGAAATGCTAAAAGAAGACTGTGTTTGGCAGAATTAGATCATGAGTTTAAACTATTTTGGATTCGTAGGTCTGGAAATCATACCAGAGATCTGGGTTGGAAGTAGAAATCCTGTATAAGAACAAGCTTTCCATAGCAACATATTCACCTCAGCTTCCTTAAGATACTATTGTGGCTCCTACTATTTTGCAGGTCAAATATTTAAAGTCGTTGCCAAGCACTAAAGTCTACCCTCTCCTTCACTGACACTTGCACACCTCTCCAGTCATTATTCTGTACATGGCTTTCCCATCATATAGGCCTTTACTTCTTATTGTCCATGATAACACCTTCCTTTAAGAATCAGCTGACACCTCACTTTTTTTTGTGAACACTTTTCTGATTAATCCGACTCTCACACTCTTTTTGTCATCATTTTTCTTGCTTTAGGGGCTATACAATGCACACTAAGTTTTGCCTTTAAGCTTTTTCATGTAGGTAAATCTTCTTTCTCCAAACAGACCATAAACTCTGGAATGCAGAAACTATAGGTTTTCCTTCTTTTGCAGTCTTAGTAATATTACAGTACTATTAACACAGCGGTATGGAAAAACTGAATTAAATTGCATTTCAATTTTTTCTCTAATTACATTATTTTTTTTTATAAATTTATTTATTTAATTTATTTATTGACCGTGTTGGGTCTTCGTTGCTGCACACAGGCCTTCTCTAGCTGCTGAGAGTGGAGGCCACTCTTCACTGTGGTGCGCAGGCTCCTCACTGTAGTGGCCTCTCCCGTTGTGGAACACTAGCCCCAGGCACGTGGGCTTCAATAGTTGTGGCACATGGGCTCAGTAGTTGTGGCTCACGGGCTCCAAAGCACAGGCTCAACAGTTGTGGCGCAAGGGCCCAGCTGCTCCGTGGCATGTGGAATCCTCCCAGGGCAGGGCTCAAACCCGTGTCCCCTGCATTGGCAGGCGGACTCCTCACCACTGCGCCACCTAGGAAGTCCCCTCTAATTACATTATTTTCTAAGAAATCTTTCTTGGAAATAGAATAGAGAGAGAAATGGAGGTCACTAGGAAATAAAGTAATAAAATGTTTGCCATGATGTTCTACAATTAAACAATGAAAGTGTGTTTAACACTCTACCATACATTATTTTAAATTTATTGCTTTTGAAAAAATTGACCAAAAGATGAGGCTGATGACATACATTAATAAAAATAAATGTATCACTGTATAAAAATGCAGATTATAGTCAACAAAATAAACATATAATATCATATGGACTTCATTCTTTGCTACCTATGTTTTTATAATTCTTTCATGCAAGTATATGTCATTGAAAGATTACGTTTAATGGAGCTACAAAATTATTTAAATCTTTTATCAAATTAAATTTATGCCCTGTGCTGTACTTATAAGTGTTTTATTTTTTTCTGAGCTTGGAAATACTAGCTTGAAATGCTCTCTGTGAACTTTATTTTAAGATATAATTTAATTTTCTAATTTGTTTCCCTGAATTTTTATATTTTTAAATAAAAATTCTGAATGGGACACATTTTGTGGGGCCTGACCACCCATCAGAAACAATCATCAGAAAGATGGCCATTTGGCTTGAACTGTCCAAAGGGCTCAGTTTTAACTCCAAGGTAATTTTAAACACCAATCTATGATGGAGTAATAGGAACTGGACTGATTCTTAAAATGATGCTTTAACTAGAAAACCAAATAAAATAGGAATCCACAGTCCTCAGACATTGAAAAACAGGCAGCAAAGGACAGAAGTCCTTAATAAAAGGGACATAAATGAGATTAGTATTACAAATGCCACAGTTTACCATCTAGAGAGAATATCCAGCCTACAGCACAGAGAAGAGAAATCCAGACAGAGCCCAGCAAACTCCCTGAGTTGAGAAGACAGAAATATGACATAAAGAGGCCAAGATGATCAGAATTTGTGGGACAAAATAAAAGGAACTGCACAGAAAGACATCTGCAGAGGTCTGCAGAAGTTTCCCTGAAGTCTTCAGCTGAGTACTAATCTTCTTATAGATTTAAAAAAAAAAAAAAGTACCAATAGCCTTGGACAAAAACTACCAGGAAGAAATAGGCAAAAAAATCTCCGGAGCTTATATAGGAACAAGGTTTGTATTCCTACCAGCCAGAGTCAAAATACCTCTTAATACCTAAGGGTAGAATCCATCAAAGGACAGTATTTTGTAGTAGGGCCAAATTAGCCCTTGATTAAGGGCTGATCTGACTCACTCTAACAAAGCTTAAAAAGAAGCTTTGGAAGGATCAAAGTAATTTCAAATATTTTAACTGTGTCCCACAACAAAGCCCAACAATATATAAAGGAATACAAAAAAAATCTACCAACTAACAATGTCCAGCATCCAATCTAAAACTACCAGGCATGCAAAAATATCAGGAAAATATGACTCATAACCAAGAGAAAAATCAATCAATAGAAACAGACTTAGAAATGAAAACAGTGATAGAATTAGCAGACAAGACAGATATTATATCTATATATTTATACTCCATGTTTAAGAACATAAATATATAAATAATATATAAAAACAGCTGTTATATTTATACTGCACATGTTTAAGAAGTTAGGAGGAGCTAAGAACAGAAGAAGAAAAAATTGAAGATATAAAAAGACACCAAGTCAACTTCTAGAGATGAAATATACAATATCCGAAGTAACAACCCAAATGGAATTACCTGCATATTAGACACAACAGATTAAAAGATTATGGAACTTGAAGGCATAAAAAAAAAATTATCCAAATGAATGCCCACCCTCGCCTATAGCCTGGAAGCTCCATTTTTAAGTATTGCTATGTCTTGATGTTCAAGACTGCCCTTGACTGAGTTCTGTGCCTACCTACCAGGATGGATAGTCAAGAATGGCTTCATTCAGACTTCCTAGGTGGTGCAGTGGTTAAGAATCCACCTGCCAACTCAGGGGACACGGGTTTGAGCCCTGCTCTGGAAAGATTCCACATGCTACAGAGCAACTAAGCCTGTGCACCACAACTATTGAGCCTGTGCTCTAGAGCCCGTGAGCCACAACTATTGAGGCTGTGTGCCACAACTATTGAAGCCCAAGCACCTAGAGCCTGTGCTCTGCAACAAAAGAAGCCACTACAATGAGGAGCCCACGCACCACAATGAAGAGTAGCCCCTGCTCACAGCAACTAGGTAAAGTCCATGTGCAGCAGCGAAGACCCAATGCACCCAATAAATGAATAAAATAAATTAATTAGTTAAAAAAAAAGAATGGCTTCATTCATTGTCCCACTGAGAATGAGCTCCACTTGACTAATATTTCTTCTGCTTCAAGGATCTGAACATCTAGGAGACATATAATGACCCACACAGAAAACCAACAATCAACCAAAGAATTTGAAGAAACTGAAAAGAAAAACAATATGACATTGAGCAGCTGACTGCCTTGGAGTAGCATCTCTTACCTCATTTGCCCAATTTCAAAGCTGAAAAAATTACTTCCAAGGCAGAGTCTCCTGTTTCCAACCTTTCTGTGGGACTAACTATGTCTCCCTCTTCAGAAGGAAGAACTTGGAAACTTTGAAATTAGAATTTTTTTCCTTAAAAGTGGTATCAAAGACTACTTCTGTCTGTAAAGCTGATGCTGCTGATTCCAGTATATCCTTTTCTCTCTCTCTCTCTCTCTCTCTCTCTCTCTCTCTGTGTCTCTCTGCCTCTGGCTCTCTGTCTCTCACATCTCCAGTAGTTTTTGCTTTATTGAATCTTAGACTCATTTTTGCTTTTGATTTCTGAGAGGTATATAGGGAAGAAGGCAGAATGCTCATTTTTCTAAAACTGATGGGTTCATGTCAATACAGTAGCCCTCTGCACAGAGAATGTAGCCAGACAATGTTAACTAGATGCTGCTCTCTCAAGGCTGAAATTTGAGAAGCAGACTATTTGGTATGTAAGTAATATCACAGGTCCTTTGTGAATGACAAATGAGAATTAAGGAGAAAATTTTTAAACGTATTTTTATAATAATCTTTATTTTGTACATTTTCACATTGTGTTCAAACTATTTTCCCATTTCCACATTTACAAGAACTGTAGTCTTCCTTTTATCCCCTTAGGGCTGTGATATTACAATAGCCACCCTTTACTCTAAAGTGAATTATATGAAATCATATCACTTATCAAACCTTTGATTTGCCACACATACTAGGAGCTCCCTTGCTTGTTTGTATCTTCCTTTGTCATCATCTGGAAGTGCCTGTGTTGTATCATCTTAAAGTTCCATATATATGAAGAATTAATGAAATTAAATACCAGATGCTGCCTCTGGAGTTGATGTGTATGGTGAGATTCCTTATCAGGTTGCTACAGCATTAAGAGCTAGACAGAATGAAGAAGGACTGATGTATTAAGACCAAAATATAGCTGTTATTGTCCTTTAAAGTTAGTTGAAAGTATTTCTTTTATCATAATTTACCTACAGTGGTCATATGGCAAGGTTCCAACATCTCTCCAAAGCAGATCAGGAAAGTTTCCTTAATGCCAAAAAAGGAATTTTGCATAGTCTCAGCTCACTACTCCCTCCATTCTCTAATTAGAAAAATGTCACAAATTAGAGTACTCCCAGCAATCATAGCATAAATGTCCGGATTATTCCTGAAGTGTGTTACTCTGTATGAGGCTACAACATGTAAGTGGTGAGGTGTAGGGGGCTAAAAATAAAATACCCATGTTACAGTTTACTAGTTTTAATATTCCCAATTTTCAGCAAACAGCTACTTCCCACTTACGACATAAATTATCTGGTTAATAATTCACCTGTCTATATATGAAGCTTCTTTCCAGATAGCAAGAGATGAATTTTTTAAAATAGACTGGAGAAAAAAGACACCATCCAAAATTAAGCACACAGAGAGAAATAAAAAAAACTTTAAATAATTAACATATTATAAGTGACCTGTGTAACAAATCAAGCAACCAGACACACATAATTGTAGTAAAAAGGTACTTGAAAACTAATGGCCAAATTTTTTTCCAAATTTGATAAAAACTATAAACTCACAGATCCAAGAATCTCAATGAGCTTTGAGCACAAGAAACATAAAGAAAACTACATGAAAAACATATGGGAAACATAAAGAAAACTACTACAGCATAATCAGATTAGTAAAAAGAAAATCTTAAGAGTAGCCAGAGATAAAAAGACACTATATAGTGAGGAACAAATATAATAATAATGCAGATTTCTCATCAGGAAATATGCAAGATAGAAAACAATGGAGAGTCATTTAATGTACAGAAGAAAAAACTGTAAACCTAGAACTCTGTGCCCAGCAAGAATATCTTTTATTAATCAAGGCAAAAATAGATTTTTGTCAAGAAACAAAAGCTGGATGTTGATTTCTAGCAGAGCTACAGCATAAAAAAATGTCAAATGCAATTCTCCAGAAGAAAATGAGACAAGATAGAAATTTGCATTTACACAAAGGAATGAAAGACACCATAAATGATAAACATGTGGATAAATATAAATTTTTTCCTCACTTAAAAAATGTCTTTAAAAGATAATTGAATGTTTAAAGAAAAATAACGTTTTGAATACAGACGTGAAATGCATGACAACAATAGCACAAAACATAGTGGGGAGGATGAAAGTTTACTGCTTGGGGTTCCTACAATACATGTGAATTGTTATAACATTATTGATTGTAGACTCTAACAAGTTAAAGATATTTATTTTTACCCCAGAACAATCAAAGGAAAAGGCAAAGAAAGAAAGCTAAGAAGCCAAAAAATAAACAAATAAAATAGAATTCCAAAGCAATACTCAGTTAACCTCAAAATGACAGTAAAAGAAAGTACCAAAGAACAGTGGGACAAATAGAAAGCAAATAGCAAGATGGTAGGCCAAACCCAACCATACCAATAATTGCATTAAATATAAATGTTCTAAACCAGAGCTGTTATCTAGAAAAAAAAATATGAGCCATAGCTATGATTTTACATTTTCTGGTAGTCACATTCAAAAAAAGTGAAATGATGTGGTGTACTTTACACTTTCACCACATCTAAATTTGGCCTGGATACATTTCAAGTGCTCAACCAGCCACGTGTAGTGAATACCAGGTTGGACAGCAAAGATATAAAACTCCAAAAAAAGGCAGAGATTGTAAGGTTGGATAAAAAAGCAAAATCCAACAACATGCTGTCTACAAGAAACACATTTCAAGTAAAACGACAGGTTCAAATTTAAAAGGTGGAAAAGACATACCATGCTCTGGTAATAAGAGAAAAGCTGCAGAGGCTATAGCAAAAGCAAACAAAGTAGATGTCAGAAAATGTTTCCATGGATAGAGGGATATTACATAATGATAAAGGGGACAATTCATTAGCAAAAGACTATTACTTTAAATTCCACTTATATTAAATTCTAGAAAAGGCAAAACTGTAGTGATAGAAAGCAGATCAGGTTGCCAGAGACCAAAGGGTTGGAGTAGGGTATTGAATACAAAAGGGCACAAGAGAACGTTTTAGGATAATAGAAATATCCATTAAAATATTATGATTGTGGTGGTGGTTATATGATTCTAAACATTTGCCAAAACTCATCAAATTACACACTTAAAATCGAAAGCTGGCATCAGAAGGCTTTTTAAAAAACACACGACAGTTGCTGGATCGAGTACCAACTTTGAACTGTTACATTTTCTAAGAGCAGTCAAAGATGTCTAGATCTAAAGGACTATTTTCAAATCTCATTGTTGGAGACCACTCCCCTCCCTTCAAAAATGCTTCCAAAGATTGAGATAAGATATTTTCAATCCTGTGAGAAAGAGAAGAAAAAAAGTAGATACTTGTAATCAACTAAAGGAAGTTCTCCCTGCAAAGATGTAAAAACAGCCTCCAGGATGCTGGCTTCTCTTCACTAGAGGAGGAATCTGCTCATTTATTGAAGAACCAGAGGGCGAGCTCCTGTGGGGGGGGTGCTGATCGGGGAACTGTATGATTACAGCAGTCATATTCAAAATATTGTGGTGAATAGCATTAGTAAGAGGACTATATTTGACTACCTGATTTAAAACTCAAGGGACACATACATTTCTATTTCTCAAATTCAAAAAGTCATTTAATTAGAACTTCAAACTACAACTTGTCAGGCTAAAGCAGTGAACAGATCTGATATCTGCCTTATAGATGGCCTATTATTCTCGGAAGACTTGTGCAAAGAACAAAGATTCTGTTTTTGCAGTAGCAAAGAATATGAATTAGACATATTTTCAGGACCTTTCAACCCAATTCGGAACTCCATGTCATTTGAACTAAGAGTATCTAAAAAGAAAAACTTCAACCTGTAGAAAAAAAAAAAATCTTAAAGGAAGAACCAGAGCTTCAAGGACCAACAATATGTGTATATTTTAATGGCATGTCAAGTGCTCAAGTAAGTTAGATAAAAGAAAAGTGACTTAGATAAAAGAAAAAGTTTAAAGATTCATAACTGTGTACTTTTGGTAGAGATGCTGTGTAACAAGGATCATATGCAGCTAGCAAGGACCAGTATGATTAAATAATGGGGAGCCAAAGTACCCAAGATGAGAAGAGAATCTAAGCCAGGCTGACTGCTTGAAACCAGAACTGGAGTGGAGCCACCCTTCCTCTGAAAGGAGGCTGAGATAATATAAACTGAGACTGCTGCCTGATGATGCCTGCACACTCAACAGACAGAAGGGAGCAAAATCAGCTTTCCAACCAGAACCTTAGTCCTATGTCCACAGCTCAGTGATATTGATTATCAGAGTGTGAAGAAAGCTCAATATATATACCTGGAGCGATCTGAAAAACTGCTAGGTAAGAGAGTATGAGTGCAGAGAAAGAGGAAACAGTACAACTCAACTTGAGACTGCAAACTAAAATTCCAATGTACAAAAAAAAAAAAAAGACAGTCAATTAAATCAATAATTGGAGAAATGAATTTATTTCAAGAAAAAATACAATGAAAAAATGGGGCAATCTGAACTTAATATTACACTGCAATGGAGAGAGTTTATATTTTGGTTATTCTGTGGAACAAATACACAGGTCCATGCATGAGAACACTCATTGCAGCATTATTTGCAGTAGGAAAGAGTTGAAAGAAAGTCCATTAATTTGTAATAAAAAAAAAAGCAAAGTATAGTATATGTGCGCAATGCAAAAGTATGCAGTTTCAGAAGTAACATAAAACAACATGGATGGAGTTCAATATTAATGTTGATGAAACATAATGAAACTTTATATAGCAATACAATTGTTGACAATATATAATTGTGCATATTAAAACATGCACACAGAAGCCAACACTAAATTTCCAAAAGCACACACAAACAATGCAATATGGTAGAGGCTTGTGGGCAAGGATGAGTGCATTTGAGGATAGAGTGAGAATTAAATTAATCATTTAAAAGACAGCAAAACTAAAGACAAGGTTACATGGATTGATGATAATGGTGTACCATGACCTAAAAAATACAGTCATCAGCTGCTCCCACCTACCTGAGGCACTTGAAAAAGAAAAGAGAATATAAATTAGTCAATCACACTAATTTACCGTTACAAATTCTCTCCCCTTCTATAAAATTTCGACTGAGAATAAATTAAACACACACTTTTGTTAACATTTTACTTTGAACAAAAAATTCTGATTCAACTACTGAACGCAAAATACAATGCAGGAAAAAATAGTTTTCTTCAACGTGTGGGCTGAGTTACTTTCATAACACTTATTAGGGAATGTGGACACATCCTTCAACAAGGATTTAAGACATTAACTCCAAATGGCTGGAAATCTCAATTAGAGCTGAAAAACCAAAGTTTCAGGGGAACAAAAATAGGCAATTGTCTTCATGAAATGTATTACCTATCACTTCTTACAAAGTTCTCTTCTTATCCTGTAAATGTGAGGGAACTAATCACAGCTACTCTCTACCAGCTTCCCTCTAGAAAAATTGGTTTTCATCCTGTGGGTTTCAAAAAATACCTCTTCACTTTAAAAAACAATTTCAAAAAAATAGTATTCCTGAATAGCTGAGTGCTTTTCATTCCAAAATATCTTTCACGATTATGGAGCTTAAAATGCTATGCTTTGCTACGCAGAATCTATTCCATGTCCCTCCAATAGCCTACAATGTAAATATGTAAACCCCTCATGAGAGAAATAAACTCAGGATAGCATTAAAATCTGACAAGCACATCACACTGCCTTCCAGAATTTCTGTTTAGAGATAATCTCACGAATCACTGAAGCACCTTGGTGAGTATGTGTCTGTGCTGCTGCCCAGGAAAAGCAGAAATTGTGCCTGAATTTTCCAGATGGACTGTGAAACCCATCCACGGACACACTGACAGCTAGAAAAGTATTTTGATAGAGAATGATCTAATAATGATTTTTTCTTTTTTTTTAATATTTAAAAAAAATTTTTTTAGCTGTGCTGGGTCTTAGTTGCGGCATGCGAAATCTTTTTAGTTGCAGCATGAAGGATATTTTAACAATAAAGTTCTGGGCTAAATTAGCACACAAAACTCCACCATTTAGTCTTAATTGAAGAGTTGATTTAATAATATCCTACTATTGATAATAAAACCAACTGATAGAGAATTACTTTAATGGTGGGAGTAAGTCATTAAAATGAATCTAATTGGCAAGGCTGTTTGACCAAATTAATCCAACAGCATAGTCAAAACCACTGAACTAGTTAGGCTTTCAGATACCAATTACTGCAGTAAACACTTCCACCAATTATCAGCTTTGGTTAAATCTCTTTCAAATAAAAGTCTCTCTAACCTGTCAACAAGTTACTCTAGGACAAATTTCCACATATAATCTTCTGTATCTCCTAACAGTAAATTATGTTCCTAACTTGTTTTGATTTTAATCCTACAGGCTTTACGAAAAAGTAACACCTTTATTTCTTCAGTTGTGTAAGCCCCAGACTTTTTGTTGCATCTTCTGTTGCATTTCTTTTTAAATATGAATAACAATCACTTTATTTTTTTTTATAAATTTATTTAGTTAGTTATTTGCTGCATTGGATCTCCATTGCTGCACACGGGCTTTCTCTATTTGTGGCAAGCAGGGGCTACTCTTCATTTTGTGGTGCGTGGGCTCCTCATTGTGGTGGCTTCTCTTGTTGCGGAGCATGGGCTCTAGGCACGTGGGCTTCAGTAGTTGTGGCACATGTGCTCAATAGTTGTGGCTCATGGGCTCTAGAGCACAAGCTCAATAGTTGTGGTGCACAGGCTTAGTTGCTCCATAGCATGTGGTATCTTCCTGGGGCAGGGCTCAAACCTGTGTCCCCTGCATTGGTAGGTGGACTCTTAACCACTGCGCCACCTAGAAGTTCCTTCTGTTGCATTTTATACTCTCAGGAGTATAAAATGATTAGTTGAAAACACATCAATGTATGTATCGTGCGGTTTGATACTCATAATCCTTGCCCACAAAAAAAATATATCCTTATTGGCAAAATCAGTTATAGCAAGTTGGTGGCTTAAAACAAACTCCCAAAACTAGATATGTAGTTAAAATTAACGGTTGCATAGGAATCATTAACAAACCAAAGTTGCCCACTTGTTCCTCTGCCTTTATTAACAACTGAGTATGTTAACCCCACCCCATGTCACTGGTGCATTGTTTCATATTTAGCAAAGTATGCTCATATCAACAGCCCTATATGTTCTTAACAATCAACTCTGAAAGTAGAAGAAATATATTCTCATGTTAGATAAGGCAATAGACAAGAAGATAATGTATTCATTCCTTCAACAAATATTGAAATCCACGAAGGAACACAGGACTATGCTAAAGCTCTAGAAATACAAATACACATAAAACGTAATCCACAGTGTCTGCAGGCTTATGGTGAAAAAAGAGTACACAGATAAACGTAGAGAGAAAAAAACCACCATTTAGGGAGGGCCTCTATATGAAGTGTCAAATGCTGTACTAGGTAGCTTACATACCATATCTCCTTTAAATTTTAAAAGAACCCAGAAGAGAAATTGACAGTTTAAAAAAAATTAAAGTTTAGAGAGGTTAGCAATTTGCTCTAAGTCTTACCATGCAAAATCAAATTTGAGCCTTCACTGCATGATTCCAAAACTTGTCTTCCAGAGTAATTAGTGCAATTATGAGCTTTATATGTTCTGATAAAAGAACAGAGTACAATGGGAATTTGGGGTGTAGTGGCAAAGGGAACAGAGGACGGTAGAAAAAGAGGAAAATTATGTTTTACAGGGAAGAGCCTTTATCTGTGTGATAGGCAGAATTCTGAAAATGACCCCCATCCAAAATTCTATGCCCTAATCCCTGGAACCTGTAAATATAATGAGAGATGGCTCCCATGAGATTACCCAGATGGACCCCAGTGAATCATATTGTAACCAAGCAGGACCCTAAAGGGCCGTCTCGGGACAGACCCTTCCCCCACATCCTCTGCTATAGCTCCTCTCTGAAATACCTAAGTAACAGTATCTGATGCACACTCCCCACGTTGTTTTGCAGATGTGAAAACTCCCCATCAAATGGAAGATGTTAATTGCTTGGTAACGATGAGCACATAGCCCCCAGCCTGATGACTGATCATGTTAACCCCTGTGACATCACCCTGTTACCTCACCATCAACCAGTGAGAGAACTGCACACAAGATCATATATCCTAAGACACCCTTCCTCACCTGGCCTTTAAAAATTCTTTGCTGAAACCCTTCAAGGAGTTCAGGGTTTTTCGGTCATTAGCCACCCATCTCCTTGCTTGGCCCTACAAAAAAATTTTCTCTGCTCCAGACTCGCTATTTTGGTAGTGTTTGGCATCACTGTGCATTGGACACATGAACTTGCATTAGGTAGCAATATGAGGTCTTCAATGCAGAGAGCATTTAAGCAATGGCAGAAGAGGAAGTTAGAGATGTTCTAAGCTAGAGAAGGATGCAACATGTCATTGCTGAGTCCACCTAGCCTTCTACAAAACTACAGAACTGTGAGCTAATAAACGAGTGCAGTTTTAAGCCATTAAGTTTATAGTAATTTGTCGTGCAGTGGTAGAAAACTAACCTATCAAGGATGTAACTCCTCATAGGGTTATGAAAATCTGTAAGTGTTCCTCAGACCAACAAAAATAAGGAAAGGACGTTCACAAGTGGAATGGGTGGAGCAGATGCTGTAGGTGCCCACCCACACCTTTTGGGCCTTACCTCTGGATGACTTTCCACTGCCAGAAGCTGAGGAAAGCTTGAGGGCTGTCTCAAGACTTGGGGAAGGCTATTCTGCCTGGGCATGGCAGATTCCAAGGGCTAAGGGATTAACACAGCCAGGGAATAGCCTTCAACCAATGGCTGACAGTAGTGGTGTATAAATGTGGGAGCTCCTTTACCTTTGATAACTTAAAGATGTGTTCCCTGTGCAATCAAGTTCCAGTTGCCCATAGTGGTAGCCAACTTGATAACACAACCTTTATTAACTGCCTCCCCTTCTGTTTCACTTCCCTGCCTCCCTACTATGCCTCCCAAATAAACCACTTGCACTGAAAACCTTGTCTTAGGGTCTGCTTCCAGAGCAGCTAAACTGAAATAGTGGATAATGTGAACAAAGGCAGAGAAGCGTGATGTGATGGGGCTGAGGTATAGTGTGCTGGGAAGAGACTGGGCCAGAATATAGAGAATCCTGTACACTCTCCTAAGGACTTGGAGAACACTTTGGGAGTCAGTCAACGTGTCAGAGAGTGTCTGCCATCGTTTCTTTAGTAGCAGAATCCTGGTTTATATATCTAGCTGAAAAATTACATTTCCCTATCTCCTTTGAAGATAGGAATGGCCAGTGAAATAAAAAGCAAATGCTTTTAGTGGAGCTTCTGAGAAATTCCTTTTCACTCCTCTGCCCTTCCTGCCTTTCCTGTTTAACTGGAAAGCAGACATGATAGCTGAAGCTCCTGCAGCCCTCTTGGGACCATGAAGGAAAGAGTAAAAGAATTGCTGCGGCTTTGGCCTGGAAATTCTAGAACCACTAACCGAACACCAGCAACTACCTACTTCACACCTATTGCTACATGAAAAATAAAATTTAAAAAACTTTTCAAACTACTTAAGGTAGGCCTCTATTACCAGAGCACAGTTCATAACTAATGCACTGACATAGCTGGAAAAGGAACTTGTATCGTGATTGTTTGCCTACTGCTCTGACACAACAAGGACAGAGTTATCCCAACTTGTCTTGCAACCAGAGAAACATCACCATGAAATTTCAGGACATAGTATATAAACAACAGCGAACCTAGCGAGAAATCTCAGGACACATTTCAGAAACATCAACAAAGCTTTCCAAATTTTAATTATAAAAAACTTCCATGCCAACTTTATATTGCCATTCCACATTTACTTACACAGAACCTTTCATGTTTTCAAAGTCATTTCCAGGAGTGTTAATAAGGTACTAGGGACAGTGTTTGGTGGCCTCTGCATCGTTTGATAATGCCAACAACACAAATGTCATTTCAACATCGTTGAAAAAACTTTATCTTACCAAGTTCTAAAATCTCTAATTACAGTGAAAAGAAATCCTCCAACAAAAAACAAAGCAATACTATTTTTACTATTGGTCTGAAAAGTATAAATATAGTTCATTGGTTTCTAATGCATGGGAGGAAAATTTCTTCCACAGCATCTTTACTGCTACCACAGTCACACAAAAGGAGAATTGCAATAAGACATAAATTTTCACACAAGTTTAGAGAGATAAATAGATAAGAATGTTTGTTCTATAAAATGCTGGAGAGGGTGTGAAGAAAAGGAAAGCTCCTACACTGTTGGTGAGAATGTAAATTGGTGCAGTCACTATGGAGAACAGTATGGAGGTTCCTCAAAAAACTTAAAATAGAGTTGTCATATGATCCAGCAATCTCACTCCTGGGTTTATACCAGAAAAGATAAAAGCTCTAATTTGATGTTCATAGCAGCACTATTTACAATAGCCAAGACATGAAAACAGGATAAAGAAGATGTGGTGTGTGTGTGTATATATATATACACACACACAATGGAATATTATTCAGCCATAAAAAGAATGATATCATGCCATTTGCAGCAACATGGATGGACCTAGAGATTATCATACTAAGTAAAGTAAGTCAGAGAGAGACAGGCAAATACCATATGATATCACTTATATCTGAAATCTAAAATATGACACAAATGAACTTATCCAGGAAACAGAAATAGACTCACAGACATAGAGAACACACTTGTGGTTGCCAGAGTGAAGGGGGGTGGGGAGGGTTGGACTGGGAGTTTGGGATTAGAAGATGCAAACTATTATATAAACAAGGGACAAACAATAAGGCCTTACTGTACAGCACAGGGAACTATATTCACCACCCTTTAATAAACCACAATGGAAAATATGAAAAAGAATATATATATGTGTATATATATATTCAGCTATATATATACACATATATATGTATCTGAATCACTTTGCTATACACCAGAAACTAACACAACATTGTAAATCAACTATACTTCAATTTTAAAAAAAGGATGTTTGCTCCACGGTATATCATTACTGCCCCCAAAATGCTACGATTCACTAACACTTGCTCAAGTAATCTTTTTGCTGCATTAGCATCATCAAATTGAATAAATGACTCCAAGTCATGGGTTGTTATTTTCCTTGGTGTATTAATGTTTGTGTTTCTGTTACTTTAGACGAATCTGATATTAAAAGCAAGAAGGAAAAGTGAGCAGAGGGACCTTGTGCCACCCAGAGCAGATATCCGAAGCTCCTTAATATTAAAAGATATTTATCAAATGTATTGCCAGTAGGTTTAGAAACATACCTATGTAAATATGCTATCCTTTGATCTAAAAGCATTTCTCAAGTGTATGAGATCATTTGTATAAATGACACTTGGAGTGGCATAAGTATATTTCCTCTCTGCCTCCCATATTTATTCAATTCGAAAATCCCAGCAAGTCTTTATTCTTTTCAACCTTGCAACATTAATATTGATATGAAAAGACATAATGATAATTCTGCTTCATGCTTCAGTCCTAAGAGATTGTTCTCGAGTGGTACAAACTTTCCTTATCTTGTTACTTTTGTGACTTTAAACAGCATCAAATTAAGAATGCCAGGACAATCGACCTTGTAGCTTTTAAAGAGATGTTCCTGCCCCATACTTAGAAAAATTGACTCTTAAGAATAGTGCCATTTTCTAAGGCACAAATGAATGGTTATCAACTTAAAGAGAAAAAAGAAAATAAAAAGGCTTCAAGGACTGTTTTAAAATGAAATCAAATCTAAAGTATTAAATTTGTCCCAAGAATTTTTCTTTATTATTTCTTCAATTCTAAGATAAGAGCAATTTTAAGAAGCCATTATCAATAAAATAACATTTTTGAGAACGTGGAAATTACTACATTTAATTGTAAGATGGGTTCTGTTTTCAGGGGGAAAAATGCAAGGAAAAAACATAACTAAGAAGAAACATGTTACTTGTCAGACTTTGTCTTCCCCGACTGTGCTCAATTTCAAGCACTGATGCATCCAACCTGCTCACTCAGCTGCTTGCTGGGTTTGGTAGCTATTAGAATCTCACATCCTTACCCCAAAGTCTGAGGTGTCCACTGGGCTGTGCCATTCCTTCCTCCCAGTTCATGCGCTGTTCTCTCTAAACGTGCCCTCCAGCTCCTCCATGTGACATAGAAGCCGGTTCTGAATTCCACCCCAGTTGACTAAGAACCACTGACAACCCTGCCTTCCCCCACTCTTGTGTGACCTCAGCTGCTACCTGAGAAGCTTATGATCATGGTCTTAACCAGCAACATCAGCATGAGCACGAACTTGCTAGAAATGCAAATTCTCACTACATCCCCTCAACAGCACCCCAGATCTACTGAATCAGAAACTCCCAGGGTGAGGTTGCAACAAGCCTTCCAGATGATCCTGATGTAGTCCGCAAGTTTGAAAACCAGTGGTGTAAATCATTTCAATACTTCCCAGAGTTCCGCTATCCAATGGGAAATTCCCTCTGTTAAATAAAATAAATAGACTAGTATATACTAGCAACAGTAGCTAACACTTATTGAAAGATTGTTCTAAGCCAGGTAGTGCTTTAAGCCGTTTATAAGTTTTAAATTTATTTAGTCCTCACAAGAATCTGGTGAGGTAGTTATTGTTATAATCACTCCCCTTTACACTCTGAAAACTGAAGCAGAGGTTCAGCTGTTCGAGCAACCAGAGACACTAAACAGAGAGTCAGGATTCAAGCACAGGTATCTTCTCTGAAGACTGGCCTCTCATCTACTTTGCTGTGTGGCCTCTGACCACCCATACATCTCAGAGTTACATCAAAGATTTCCATGAAGGGCACAGGTCACTCTAACAGTAAGGGACTGTCACACAGGCTAATTGAACCCTCAAGACAAAAATCTGAGGTAGGAATTAATGGCCCAATTTCCCAAGTGAATGAAAATAAGAGAAATCTCATTAACACTAATCTGAATTTTGTTGATTTGGAATTAATAATAACTTGATTATATTGTATCTAAAACAATGAATGTAAAATAATATTTTTCCTTATGAATTTTCAGACTTTTGCTCACATATAAGGAAACCTGATTTAAATTCAATCACATTTTGCAAACCAAAGACCTGAAAGGTGGACATTCCCTTTTTGTGCCGTTGGACCTAAAACACTAAATAAACCTTGAAATGTTTGCCATTCACCCTGCATCGAACACTCTAACTCAAAAGAAGTAATATTAGAAGTGATTATCTATAAGGAAGAGATTCGGAGAAACCACCTGAAGACGCCACCTCCAGTGAACTTGCGTCCGGGACCTCTTGGAGTTGGGTGGTCAGGGAGGAGATGTTTGGGCACAAAGCTGACAGTGCTATTTCAGTGAAAACTCTGCATGACATTGGAAGCAAACTCTGATGACATTGGTACCAACAGAAAGCTGCCTCTCATTTCTGCATGGAACTAAGTGTAGGGCCTGAGGAATACAACAGTGGAGTACCAACAGGGCACCACAGTGCTGAGCAGAAGGAGCAGCATCGCCTGGCAGATGCAACCACTCCCTGTGGGAGACAGTGATTCCCAGGGCAAGTGGTTCCTCTGGGGCTCGTCCTGGAAGTGTAATCAACAGCAGACACTTGAGCAGCAGGCACTGAAGAGTGTGCCAAGGGAAGAAAAGAAGGAATGGCAAATGCCATTCCCAAGCTGACTAAATCATTGCTGAGGAAAAGTGATCCACCCTGGCAACTCCTAGAAAAGAAGTGATGAGGGGAAGGGAGTACTTAACATGTTCCAAAAGACCTGCATTAGCAAGAAAAGTTATGACTCAGGATATTTCAAATTCTATGTTTAGATTGAACTATTATGGCCTTTTTCCAGTTGTGGAGAGTAGGGGCTACTCGTTGTTGAGGTGTGAGGGCTTCTCATTGCGGTGGCTTCTTTTGTTGTGAAGCATGGGCTATATGCACATGGGCTTCAGTAGTTGTGGCACACAGGCTCAGTAGTTGTGGCTCTCAGGCTCTAGAGTGCAGGCTCAGTAGTTATGGTCCACGGGCTTAGTTGCTCCACGGCATGTGGGATCTTTTCAGCCCAGGGATCGAACCCATGTCCCCTGCATTGGCAGGCAGATTCTTAACCGCTGTGCCACCAGGGAAGTCCCTAATTATGACTTTTAACTTTCAAATTAGTGATTGTTGAATTTTTGTTATAACATGTAAAGTACAGCATTATCCTTAAACTTGTGTACTTGATCTGATTTTATATGAGCATTACAAAATTATCTTTGTTCTAAAATATTTTGTTACACTTCCTAAAAAGGAAAAAGGAAATTGAGATGTTTGACCATGACCCATTTGCCTTTCCCCATCATGTTCAATTATTCACTGCGTGTGCTCCATATGTTTCAATATCTTATCCTATTCCTGAAAAAAAACTACGAACCATTTAAAACAAAGATAAGATGTTAATTGGTAATATACTTGACACATAAGAGATTTGTTGAGGAAATTCTAGGACCTTTAAAAAAAAGCTGTTTCATTTATTTCATAACACAAAAAAATCAATTTTAACAACTGGAAAGAGTAAAATGAAATAGTATGAGATACTTTGTATTAGAATTATTATTTTGTGGCAAAAGGTCCTGGAAATTAATTCTAGAATGATGTTTTTCTTTCCACACCCTTGACTAAGCAAAAAAGCTAAACTTTATGCAGTTTCAAGTTATATTTCAAAAATTATATTTCCTGTGTCATTTCCAATTATATAGAAATAATCCCAAAGGATATTGCCTAAATATGATAGTTTAGATCACTCAGAAGCTTCTCTAAGATGGGTTAGTTTCTAACATGTTGTTCTAATTAAATCTATAGATTTGTATCTTCAAATTAAGAAGAGTTTAAGTGTTCAGTTTACAGATGCATTTGCTCAAAGGAAGAGCACAAACTAGTCCTTTGGAACATTAGAGCCGGTCATATCCTTCTCCTCCTTGGTGATATATAATCATTTTTCCCCAAAAAATTGACCAGTTTCATCTACACTGAAAATCTGTTGAGGCCGGTTTGAAAGGAACTCCTTGCCACCTTGGTGAATATACTAATTAACTGCCATTAGTTTAAGGTGGTACAGAACAGAAAGGGGTTTTAACCCAATAAGCCTTCTTTGTACAGAAACCAACTTTCCATCAGCAGCTCTTTCCTGTGTTCAGTTTTCAGTTCTGAGACAGTCTCAGAGCCTCTGCCATGCAGCTGACAGTCAGGAGGCACTCTGCTAGCACCTCAGATGCCTTCAGGACCAGGCAGCTGCCAGGAAGTATGCAGCCCCTTCACGTGCATTCAGATTCCAATTGTTTTTTAAACCCTGCCTCAGCTTCCACTTTTCATTTTCTATAATCTAGCCACATACACAGTTTTAGGGCCACATGATCACATGCCCTTGTCTCTTTCTGAAGGACATGGCTCTTTTTCCAAGTTGCTTGAATCAGCCTTTGCCCTTCTGAATTGCTCTCACAGTTAACGAACTCATTCCACGATCCCCACAGCATGCATCCTGTCTTAGCACATACAATTTTTAAAATTATCTCTGCTTTAGTTTCTGTCATAATCCTAAACTTAATACCAGGGCTTTTAACATCCTAACAACTGTTGCACTTATTAGGCAGGAGGGAGTTCATGCTTGAACTCACCTCAAAACAATGTACAAACAAAGCGAATCATCAGGGTGAAACAATGCAATGACCTTGAATAACCAAAACTACGATTTGTTGATGACTGGCAGAGCTTTTTCCTGGCACATAGCTTTGTTCACATCCATGGAAGTCATTAAGTAGAAAATAATAACATTGTAAAGCAATTATACTCCAGTAAATATCTGAAGGAAAAAAAAAAGAAGGAAGTACATTGGACCAGAAATCATCTTTTTGATCATGGCTGTCACTGATGGCCTTGCCATCTTGCTTAACAAGATGTATTTTTCAATAAAATTGAGTTTATTGTTAAAAAGAAAAGAGACCAGGAAGGTCAGCCAAGATTATGAAATTTAAAATTTATCAACAGAGGATTGGATACAGAAGATGTGGTAAATATAGACAATGGAATATCACTCAGTCAAAAAAAATGAAATAATGCCATTTGAAGCAACATGGATGGGCCTAGAGATTGTCCTACTGAGTGAAGTAAGTCAGACAGAGAAAGACAAATATCATATGATATCGCTCATAAGTGGAATCTAAAAAAAGGCTACACATGAACTTATCTATAAAACAGAAAAAGAGTCACAGATGTAGAAAACAAACTTATGGTTACTGGGAGGGAAGGGGACAGGGAGGGATAAATTGGGAGATTGAGATTGACATGTACACATTACTATATATAAAATAGATAACTAATAAGGACCTACTGTATAGCACAGGGAACTCAATACTCTGTAATAGTCCATATGTGAATAGAATTTTTAAAAGAGCAGATATATGTATATGTATAACTGTACATAACTGTACATGTAATACACTTTGCTGTACAGCAGAAACTAACACAACAATGTAAATCAACCAATCACCAATAATAAAATAAAATTTATTATAACAGCAAAAAAAAAAAAAGTGACACGGAAGTCACTGTTTTCAAGACAGCTTATCTTTAGACTCTTCTTAAGGATTGCTAAAAGTTCTTCCTGACTTTTAGCTGAAATTTACTTCCCTATCCATAGCTGAAATATCCACCTATCTATCCTTGCTCTGCCCTTGGGAGCAGCAGAATTAGCCTACCGAATAGAAAAGAACTGCTGGGGGGGAAAAGATGGCAGCGAAGTAGAAGGATGTGGAATGCATCCCTCTCCACAGATGCATCAGGAATACATCAAAAGATGCAATAATTCCCACAGAAAACCAGCTGAATACCAGCAGAAGACCTTGGACACCAGAAAGGACTGCAGAGATCCCAACACAACTGGGTAGGACAGGGGGAAAAAAAAAGGAGAAAGAGGAGGAGAAGAAAGGAAAAGGATGGGTCCTACATCCTGGGGTGGGGGGAGCTGAAACAGAGGAGAGATTGCCAAATTTGGGGAAACCTCCCTTATTTGACGGGGAAACCCCCTCTCCAATGGGGAATTTGATTGGGTCAGAAGGGAGGCATCTGGGACTGTCCAAAGAGGGTTAAGTGGCCAATCTGTGACAGACGGGAAAGAGTGAGAAACACACAGAGTGTCTGTATCATGGCTCTGCATGTCCTGGACTGAGACGTGGGTTCACAGCTGTACAGGGGGCCTGGGAGCTGGAACATGAGAACCCGAGAACTGGTTCAGGGTGAGAAACACTGGTGGCTGTGGGGAGATGGGCTGAGGGGACAGGAGGGAAGAAATCCACAGCAGAGAATGCCTACCACAGAAAGCTGGGTGGCCGTGGTGGCAGCTCGCTACTGATGACTCACCAGCAGTGGGGAGGAGCCACAGTTGTAGCCTCTCTCTCTCGGTGCCTGCAATGAACAAAGGGAAGCCCCCTCTGGGCCTGGCTGTCGCAGTCAACAAGGGTTAGAAAAAGCCCCCTGACAGGGCTGGCCTGGTTTGCCTACAGCCAAGAGCCAGAAGAAGTCTGCAGAGTGGCCCAGCTCTGGAAACATTCTGCTTACACCTGAGCCTGCCAGCCTCCCTCTGCAATAGGCACTGCCACTGCCACCAGGACTCCTGCTAGCCAAACAGGGTGCTACTGCAGAGTCACATGCAGAGGGGAGGAGCCATTATTGTTCCCTCTCTCTCCCCACACACAGGCACCTACAGATGAACAATAAAGGAAGCTCTGCTGGTCACAGAGTAATACAAAAGCCCCTGAGGGCTGCCCATCAGGCGCCTTACACTGGGCACCAGTAAAGAACCACACTAAGGCCAGATTTCCTATACCCATGCCGCCAGCATCCCTGTGCATTTAGCATCACGCCTGGGGCTCCCGCGATCCAAGTAGGGCACTACTGTTGAGTCACATGCAGGGAGAGGAGCCATTATCAAAGCCTCTCTCTCCCCACAACCTCATCTGCAGATGAACAATAAAGGAAACCCTCACTGAGGCAGACCCAAAGAGCTCCAAGGCAGCCTCAGGATCAGACTCTGGTGGTTAGGCCACACACAGAAGCAGGAACAAAACCAAAGCTGAACACCAGGGACAGGAGAACTAAGGAAGAGATTCTAAAATCTTTCCATCAGATATACATGCTGCAGACTAAATCCCTGTGATCAGCTAGGTAGACGCTATGTCTTTGGAATGTCTGAGTAAACAATGAATGCTCCCACGAATGAAAAAGGTCTAACTCTGGCAGCTTTGGACTGAGGGAGCAAGTGCAGATAGGAATTGGGCCAGATTAGAGCCTAAGTGGACCCCATAGGACCCAAAGCAGGTCCAGAGTCCAACCCAGAGGCAGAAGAGGGCCTCTTGAGGAGGCAAAGGTGGCCTGAGGCCCAAGGCAGATACAAGGACAATTACAGCTAAGACCCCAAAGAAACAGAATTATTATTATTAATTCTATTGGTCTGATCCATTGTGTGGTCAGTTCTAGCTTTTCTTTTTTTTAATTATGATCTTAGTCCTAAGGGATCTTCACATTTTATAACAGATTTTTTATTCTATTTTTTACTTCTTTTTTAATTTTGGCCTTTTTATATATTTCTATTTCTAGCTAGCTTTTCTGTAGTGCCGAGTTTATCTCCCCTATCTTTTCTTCTTTATCTTTTATACATTTCTATTTTTTCTTTTTCTTTTTATATTTCCAGTCATACTACACTCTTCTCTTGCTCTGTGTTCTATCCCTTTTTAGGTTATTTTATTATACTTTTAATCAATATTATTGGTCTACTCTGTTTCCTTGCTTTATTCTTCAGATAACACACTGGTTTGGTTTTTGTTATTAGGTTTTATCTTTATCTTAGTTTTAATTATAATTATTTGATTTCATTTTGGGGATCTTTGGTCTCTCTGGTTGTTCTCTTGATCTTTGTTATATTTGATCCTTCTTTTCACAATTTCCCTGGTTTTGTGTATTTGTGTTTTGTTTTTTTCTTTTTTTTTTTTTTTTTTTTTTTTGCTTTTGAATTTTTGTTGGTTTTCTCTTTGTGTTCTGGGGTTCTTCTGTCAGGTTGTTCTAGTGCTTTATGTTCTACTGGGTTCAGTTTTTGTTTCTTGTGTGTGTACATGTTTCCTTGATTTAATATCAGTTTGACTCATTTTACCATTAGTCTGAGGCTTGGATAGTCTTTTTTTTTTTTTTTTGTAGATTTATTTATTTATTTATTTATTTATTTCACTGGCCGTGTTGGGTCTTTTTTTGCTGTGTGCAGGCTTTCTTTAGTTGAGGTGAGTGGGGGCTACTCTTCATTATGGTGCGCAGGCTCCTCATTGCTGTGGCTTCTCTTGTTGCGGAGCATGGGCTCTAAGCATTTGGGCCTCAGTAATTGCAGCACATGGGCTCAACAGTTGTGGCTCATGGGCTTTGTTGCTCCATGGCATGTGGGATCTTCCTGGAGCAGGGATCGAACCCATGTCCCCTGCATTGGCAGGCGGATTCTTAACCACTGTGCCACCTAGGAAGCCCTTGGATAGTCTTTTTTAATTCCCTTTATTGCTGGGACAAGTGACCTCTGGACTCTGGATTTCTTGACCAGAAGTCAAGTTGGAGGCTCTGGGAGGGAGTACCAAGTCCATATGCTAGACCACTAGGGAGTCCTCAGACACAGGGAAGATTAACTGCAGAGAATTCTCATGAAGGCCTCTATCAGAATCTAAGACCCAACTACCAGTGCTGGATACCGCACACCAAACAACAAACAAGATAGGAACACAAACCCACCCATCAGCACACAGACTATCTAAAGCCATATTAAGCACACAGATACTCTAAAATGCACCAGTTGACATGGCCCTGCTCCTCAGAGAGAAAAGACCCAGATCCACACAGCAGAAAGCAGGCACCAGACCCTCCCACCGGGAAGCCTACTAAAGACACTGGACAAACCCCACTACAGGAGACAGAGAGCAGAAACAAGAGGAATTACTACTAGGCAGCATAGGGAAAGGAGACAGCAAATATTATAAATTAGACAAAATGAAAAAACAAACACCTTGCAGGCAAAGGAGCAAGATAAAACCCCACAAGACCAAACAAATGAAGAGGAAATAGGATAATTGCCTGAAAAAGAATTCAGAGTAATGATAGCAAAGATGATCCAAAATCTCAAAAACAAAATAGAGAAAATACAAGGAACAGTTAATAAGAACCTAGATAACTAAAGAGCAAACAAACAGTAATGACAACACAGTAACTGAAATTAAAAATACTCTAGATGGTATAAACAGCAGAATAACTGAGGCAGAAGAATGAATAAGTGAGTTGAAAGATAGAATGGGGGAAATAACTGCCACAGAGCAGGAAAGAGAAAAAAGAATAAAAAGAATGGAAGACAGTCTTAGAGACCTTGGTGACAACATTAAGCACACCAACATTCAAATCATAGTCATCCCAGAAGAAGAAGAAAAAAAGAAAGGGTCTGAGAAAATATTTCAAGAGGTTATAGTGGAAAACTTCCCCAACATGGAAAAGGAAATAATTCATCAAGTCCAAGAAGCACAGAGAGTCCCATACAGAATAAACCCAAGGAGAAATGCACCGAGGCACATATTAATCAAACTAATGAAAATTAAACACAAAGAAAAAATATTAAAAGCAGGAAGGGAAAAGCAACAAATAACACATAAGGGAAAAGCCATAAGAATAACAGCAGATCTTTCTGCAGAAACTCTGCAGGCCAGAAGGGAGTGGCAGGATATACTGAAAGTCTTGAAAGAGAGAAACCTACAGCCAAGAATACTCTACCCAGCAAGAATCTCATTCAGATTTAATGGAGAAATCAAAAGTTTTACAGACAAGCAAAAGTTAAGAGAATTCAGCACCACTAAACCAGCCTTACAACAATTGCTAAAGGAACTTTTCTAAGTAGGAAACACAAGAGAAGGAAAAGACCTACAAAAACAAACCCAAAACAATTAAGAAAATGGTAATAGGAACATACATGTCAATAATTACCTTAAATGTAAATGGACTAAATGCTCCAACCAAAAGACACAGACTGGCTGAACACATACAAAAACAAGACTCTTACATATGCTGTCTACAAGAAACCCACTTCAGACCTAGGGACACATACAGACTGAAGTAAGGGGATGGAAAAAGATATTCCATGCAAATGGAAGTTAAAAGAAAGCTGGAGTAGCAATACTCATATCAGACACATTAGACTTTAAAGTAAAGACTATTACAAGAGACAAGGAAGGACACTACATAATGATCAAGGGATCCATTCAAGAAGAACATATAACAATTGTAAATATCTATGCACCCAACATAGGAGCACCTCAATACATAAGGCAAATGCTAACAGCCATAAAAGGGGACATTGACAGTAACACAATAATAGTAGGAGGCTTTAATACCCCACTTACATCAATGGACAGATCATCCAAACAGAAAATAAGTAAGAAAACACAAGCTTTAAATGACACATTAGACCATCTCAACTTCATTGCTATTTATAGGACATTCCATCCAAAAACTACAGAATACACTTTCTTCTCAAGGGCACATGGAACATTCTCCAGGATAGAGCACATCTTGGGTCACAAATCAAGCCTTGGTAAATTCAA
Source organism: Hippopotamus amphibius kiboko (assembly GCF_030028045.1). Classification (NCBI taxonomy): domain Eukaryota; kingdom Metazoa; phylum Chordata; class Mammalia; order Artiodactyla; family Hippopotamidae; genus Hippopotamus; species Hippopotamus amphibius. The sequence goes on from NC_080186.1 coordinate 226,704,102, forward strand.
GAAAACTGAAATCATATCAAGCATCTTCTCTGACCACCACGCCATGAGACTAGATATCAATTACAGGAAAAAAAACTGCAAAATATACAAACACATGGAGGCTAAACAATATGCTATGAAACAACAAAGAAGTCAGTGAAGAAATCAAAGAGGACATCAAAAAATACCTAGAAACAAATGACAATGAAAACACAACAACCCAAAACCTATGGGATATAGCAAAAGCAGTTCTAAGAGAGAAGTTTATAGCAGTACAGTCCTACCTCAAGAAACAAGAAAAATATCAAACAACCTAACCGTACACCTAAAACAATTCGAGAAAGAACAAAAAACCCCAAAGCGAGCAGAAGGAAAGAAATCATAAAGATCAGAGGAGAAATAAACAAAAAAGAAATGAAGGAAACAATATCAAAGATAAATAAAACTAAAAGCTGGTTCTTTGAGAAGATAAAAAGAATTGATAAACCATTAGCCAAACTCATCAGGAAAAAAAGTAAGAAGATGCAAATCAACAGAATTAGAAATGAAAAAGGAGAAGTAGCAATTGACACTGCAGGAATACAAAAGATCATGAGAGACTACTACAAGCAACTATATGCCAATCAATTGGATAACCTGGAAGGAATGGATACATTCTTCGAAAAGTACAAGACTGAACCAGGAAGAAATATAAAATATGAACAGACCAATCACAAGTACTGAAATGGAGACTGTGATTAAAAATCTCCCAACAAACAAAAGCCCAGGGCCTGATGGCTTCACAGGCGAAATCTAGCAAACATTTAGAGAAGAGCTAACACCTATCCTTTCAAACTCTTCCAAAATATAGCAGAAGGAGGAACACTCCCAAACTCATTCTATGAGGCCACCATCACCCTGATACCAAAACCAGACAAAAATGTCACAAAAAAAGAACACTACAGGCCAATATCACTGATGAATATAGATGCAAAAATCCTCAGCAAAATATTAGCTAATAGAATCCAACAGCACATTAAAAAGATCATACACCATGATCAAGTGGGGTTTATCCCCAGGATACAAGGATTCTTCAATATACACAAATCAATCAGTGTGATACATCATATTAACAAATTAAAGGATAAAAACCATATGATTATCTCAACAGACACAGAAAAAGCTTTTGACAAAATCCAACATCAATTTATGATAAAAACTCTCCAGAAAAATGGGCATAGAAGGAAATTACCTCAACATAATAAAAGCCATATATGACAAACCAATAGCCAACATCATTCTAAATGTGAAAAACTGAAAGCATTCCCTCTAAGAACAGGAAGAAGACAAGGGTGTCCACTCTCACCACTATTATTCAACATAGTTTTGGAAGTGTTAGCCACAGCAATCAGAGAAGAAAATGAAATAAAAGGAATTCAAATTGGAAAAGAAGTAAAATTGTCACTCTTTGCAGATGACATGATATTATACGTAGAAAACCGTAAAGATTCTACCAGAAAACTGCTAGCACTAATCGATGAATTTAGTAAAGTAGCAGGATACAAAATTAATGCACAGAAATCTCTTGCATTTCTATACACTAACAACAAAAGAGCAGAAAGAGAAATTAAGGGAACTCTCCCATTTACCATTGCAACCAAAAGAATAAAATACCTAGGAATAAACCTGCCTAAGGAGGCAAAAGATCTGTATGCAGAAAACTATAAGCCACTGATGAAAGAAATCAAAGATGATACAAACAGATGGAGAGACAAACCATGTTCTTGGACTGGAAGAATCAACATTGTGAAAATGACTATACTATCCAAAGCAATTTACAGATTCAACACAATCCCTATTGAGTTACCAATGGCATTTTTCACAGAACTAGAACAAGAAATCTTACGATTTGTATGGAAACACAAAAGATCCCAAAGAGCCAAAGCAATCTTGAGAAGGAAAGATGGAGTTGGTGGAATCAGGCTTCCTGACTTCAAACTATACTGCTAGGCTACAAGTGATCAGGACAGTATGGTACTGGCACAAAAATAGAAATGTACATAAATGGAACAGAATAGAGAACCCAGAGGTAAACCCACACACATATGGGCACCTTATCTTTGACAAAGGAGGCACGAGTATACAATGGAAAAAAGACAGCCTCTTCAATAAGTCATGCTGGGAAAATTGGACAGCCACATGTAAAAGAATGAAATTAGAACACTTCCTAACACCATACACAAAAATAAACTCCAAATGGATTAAAGACCTACATGTAAGGCCAGACACTATAAAACTCCTAGAGGAAAACACAGGCAGAACACTCTATGACATACATCAAAGCAACATCCTTTTGGACCCACCTCCTAGAATAATGGAAATAAAATCAAGAAGAAACAAATGGGACCTCATGAAACTTAAAAGCTTTTGCACAGCAAAAGAAACCATAAACAAGACTAAAAGGCAACCCTCAGAATGGGAAAAAATAATTGCCTATGAAACAATGGACAAAGGATTAACCTCCAAAATACACAAGCAGCTCATGAAGCTTAATACCAAAAAAGCAAATAACCCAATCCACAAATGGGCAGAAGACCTAAATAGACATTTCTCCAAAGAAGACATACAGATGGCCAACAAACACATGAAAAGATGCTCAACATCACTCATCATCAGAGAAATGCAAGTCAAAGCCACAATGAGGTATCACCTCACACCAGTCAGAATGGCCATCATCACAAAGTCTGGAAACCACAAATGTTGGAGAGGGTGTGGAGAAAAGGGAACTCTCCTGCACTGTTGGTGGGACTGTAAGTTGGTACAGCCACTATGGAAAACTATTTGGAGGTTCCTTCAAAAACTACAAATAGAACTACCATATGATCCAGTCATCCCACTCCTGGGCTTATACCCAAAGAAAACCATAATCCCAAAAGAAACTTGTACCATAATGTTTATTGCAGCACTCTTTACAATAGCCAGGACATGGAAGCAACCTAAATGCCCATCAACAAATGAATGGATACAGAAGATGTGGCATATATAGACAATGGAATATTACTCAGCTATAAAAAGGGATGAGATGGAGCTATATGTCATGAGGTGGATAGAACTACAATCTGTCATACAGAATGAAGTAAGTCAGAAAGAGAAGGACAAATATTGTATGCTAACTCACATATACAGAATCTAAAAATGGTACTGATGAACTCAGTGACAAGAACAAGGACGCAGATACAGAGAATGGACTGGAGAACTCAAGGTATGGGAGGGGGCGGGGGGTGAAGGGGAAACTGAGACGAAGCAAGAGAGTAGCACAGACATATATGTACTACCAAGTGTAAAATAGTCAGTGGGAAGTTGTTGTATAACAAAGGGAGTCCAACTCGAGGATGGAAGATGCCTTAGAGGACTGGGGCGGGGAGGGTTGAGGGGACTCGAGGTGGGGGGGAGTCAAGGAAGGGAGGGAATACAGGGATATGTGTATAAAAACAGATGATTGAACCTGGTGTACCCCCAAAAAAACAATAAATAAAAATAAATAGATAAATAAATAAATAAAAGAAAAAAAGAAATGAATTACCTAGTATAAAAAATAGCATGGTTTCAAGGGGGATATTTTATAGAGTTAGCTTTCAGGAACACTATGGAATATAGACGATGTGTGTGTCGTCACGGCAGGACGTGGGGGTGGGAGGAGTGCAGCACTGCAAAAGCCTCAAGGGAGGGCCTGGCTGGTATGTTGAAGCACCAGAAGGGAGTGAGTATGGTAGAAATGAGTAAGCAAAGAGAAGAGGTATAGGGATGAGGTCTGAGAGGGAGCCAGCTATGGTGGTTTCAAAACCTAATTCCCAAATTCTTTGACACTTCCCTCATCGAGAGGGGGTGCCTATAGGTCTCACCCCCTTGAATCGAGACTGGTGACTGACTGGCAATGTGGTTGAAGTTATGCTGTGCCAGTTTCTAGGTCCAGATCTTATGAAACTGGCACCTTTTGCTTATTGTTCCTTGGAATGCTTGCTTTTGGAACTGTGTGACAGGCAGGCCATATGGAGGGGCTACATGTAGATTCCAGCTCACAGACCACCACCACCTACAGCCAGGAATGGTTGTCAGACTTGTAACTGGAAAAGCCTGTCAGATGATTCCAGTCCCCACCATCATGAAAGAACCACCTAGCTGAGCCCAATCAATCCCAGAACCATGAGAGAATAATAAAAAAAAAAAGAGAGAGACATGTACCGTCATGTTTATTGCAGCACTATTTACAATAGCCAGGACATGGACGCAACCTAAATGCCCATCAACAGATGAATGGATAATGAGGATGTGTCACATATATACAATGAAATAGTACTCAGCCATAGAAAGGAATTAAATTGAGGTATTTGTAGTGAGGTGGATGGACCTAGAGACTGTCATACAGAGCAAAGTAAGCCAGAATGAGAGAAACAAATACTGTATACTAACTCATATGTATGGAATCTAAAAAAGGTTTTGATGAACCCAGTGACAGGGCAAGAATAAAGATGGAGATGTAGAGAACGGACTTGAGGACACAGAGTGGACGGGGGGTTGGGGGAGGGCAAAGGGGAAGCTGGGGCGAAGTGAGAGAGTAGCATTGACATATACACTACCAAATGTAAAATAGGTAGCTAGTGGGAAGTTGCCGCATAACAAAGGGAGATCAACTCGATGATGGGTGATGACCTAGGGGGCTGGGACAGGGAGGGTGGCAAGGAGTCACAGGAGGGTGGGCATATGGAGATATATGTATAAATACAGCGGATTCACTTTGGTGTACAGAAAAAAATGGACACAACAGTGTAAAGCAATTATATTCCAATAGAGAGCTTAAAAAAAAAACGAAGAAAAGCATTGCTGTGTGGTGATGAGATGAAATATAGCCTGATGTGTAAAAATGCCTCCCCAACAGGGTGGACCTTACACAGCATGTGGGGAGAAGAGCATGGAGACATTATCATCATTACGTGGTTGGCTCTGAATTTCTTTCTGGGGGTGGGGTGGGGGGGTAGGGAAGGCTGCCTCATCCCATGTGACTTGGGTGGAAATGTCATCAGAATCTTACATCCCTTACCACAGGAATAAGCACATAACCCAAGCTGGTTAATCCAAATATTCTGTCACCCTGGATCGCAAGATCTTTGGGGGTACAGATCCTGGGGAGGGAGGGAGGGAGTCTCCCCCATTCTGAGACTGGAAGCTGTGTTTGAGGATGGTGCTGTGCAGCCCAGATCTGAACGCAGCACGACAGTGACCCCCATTATGTGAAACTCTGAATGACTTCATCCTTTGGAATTTATGGTCAAATGAAACAATAAATTCCCTTTTTAAGTTAATTTAAGTTAGTAGTTTCAATCACCTGCAACCATAAGAATTTTGACAAATATATCCAAAAGGGACAAATTTCCCCTTGTCCACAAGTTAGAGCATTGACTCTAACTGGAACTGGAAAAGAAAGGCTAGAGGGGGTGCTGGTGGGTAGAGTAAGAAAAGCATAGAGAAATTAGAAATTGAGTGAGTGGCTCAGTAGAAAATTAGAGAGATGAAAACTGAAAAACTATACCCTGGACCACCCTTAATTTACACAGAAACTTCCCTGCATGATAGGGTTTCTAAAGTGTTAAGAGGAGCTGTTATGTAATGAAAAAAGACCCTGTGTTAATGACCCATGACGTTCCAAAGTCCCTTTACAAATGATAGAGGCTTGACCTACAGAACTGGAAATGAGACATTAATAACTCTGGCAAGGGCTTCCTAGGTGGCGCAGTGGTTAAGAATCCGCCTGCCACTGCAGAGGTCACGGGTTCGATCCTAGCTCCAGGAAGATCCCACATGCCACGGAGCAGCTAAGCCCGTGTGCCAAAAAATAAAAAAAAAAAAAAAAAAAAAAAAATAACTCTGGCAAGCTCAAGTGCGAGGAGGATGAGAGTCACAAAAATATTAGGAAAGAGGTTGCATCAAAGTGCCTGGGTACTTGAAGAGAGGCCAGTGACCATCCCCATCTACCTCTTGTTTTTCCTGAGAACAGCCCTGCCATCACAGCCCAACTCGCTGGAGTAGGCACAGAGGACCCCTGCCTGCAGCTTACCTCTGCCAGAGCACTTATTTCTGGCTAATGCCATAGTGTTTATTTTAAATGCCCATGAAGATTTCCAGAGAGTTTTTCAGGACAAAAGTCAAAAGTCATACCCCCAAATATTTCACTTGCTAGTCCCAGAAAATTGCACTGCAATATTTCATAAAGATAGCACTATTCATTGACAATAATTAAATCTAAACTATACGCAACTAAAAATATAAAGTTTCACCAAAATGCAGTGTCTCACCTAGTACTTTCTGCCTCATTATACCTTTATTCTTCCCCTATGGTTCTGCATATTTTGCTGTGTGTGTCTTTCACCAGTACAGCTAGAGAGTAAGCTACTAAATATATGCTGGGAATAAACTGCCTTCTCTCTCTCAGATACTTCCGTTTCCCTTCTCACCTTCTGTGCTGAAAAGTCACTTCAGCAAATATTCTCCATAAAGGGCAGCAAAGAATTGAAATGACATTTCACTAACTGTGAATCAGCATCTCTTCTCATGGGAAGAGCCTAAGCTCTTCAGAAACATAAGTGCTGCCAGATATGGGAAAATGTAAGACTTTAGGAAATGGTGGTCCAGGGTGGGGGAAAGACCAGTGACATTCTCCCTTTACTAACTGATCAGCCACTGAATGCTTTAGTGGGTTTTCAAATGGAGAAAGTCATTGGACAAGTCTGAATATAATATGGCCTAGCTAATAAAATATGGCCATGCTAATAGAAAAAAAAATTTTTAATTAAAGAAAAGTATCCTCAGACATTTGAGAGGATTTCCAGAGCCATCAGCCCAATGTCTATTCCCCTGGAGATTCTGCACTAAAGAAGTAGTTTGAGCCAGTCTGTTTTGTTTTTTTTTGTTTGTTTTTTTTTAAAAAGAATTGTCAATTGATTATGTTATAATCTTTGAATGAATATAGGGGATGATTAAAATAATTATTGAGCACTACCAGGTTGCAGGCACCATGCAGGTGATGGGGATACTGGAGTGAAAAGCCAAGAAAGGTCTGTCTCCCCACATAGCATACATTCTGACAGGGTAACCTTCAGACATTAAATAACACTTACAGGGAGTTACAGGAACATAAACCTAGATAAAGGGATCAGGAAGGCTTTTTTGAGAAAGTAATAATTGAGCAAAGCTTGAAGGACTAGGGATTAACTAGTTGAGGGGGAGTAGGGAGGGCATTCCTGACAGAGGGAAAGCTGTGTAAATGGCCTAATGGGGAAGGAGGCACTGCTCATTCAAGGAAATGAGACTCAAGCATGGAGTGTAGGAGGTATGGGGTCGGGGGTTCAGGATATGGTGAGGTAAATATGGCTTTGACGGTCATGCTAAAGATTTTTTTTAACATATTCAAACTAAACTCTCTCCTAAATCTGTTCCACCTATAGATTCCTCATCTCAATAAATTGCAACTCTATCCTTTTAGTTGCTTGACACCATCTGTGACTCCTCTCTTTCATACCCTACGTTGAATTTATCAGCAAAACTTAATTCATTCTATTTTCAAAATATATCCTTTACTTGACCACTTCTCATTGTCTTTACTGTACCATCCTGGCCCAAGCCAGCATCTCTTCTCTCCTAGACTATTGCAATAGCCATGAAAATGGTCCTCCTATTTCTCCCTTTGCCCTCCAGGAGTGATCATTTTGAAACATGAGTCAGACCACATCACGACTCTTCCCAACACCGCCAAAGGCACCCTACTTTATTCAGTGGGAAAATCAAAGTATATACGCTGGCCTATAAGGCCCTACATGGTCTGGTTTTCTGTTAAATCTCTGAATTATCTCCCATTACTCTCATTCTCACCCTGCGTGCCCCAGACCCAACATCCCAGCTTTCCCTGAAAGGCAGGCATGCTTCCCTCTCATGGTCTTTGCACTTGCTATTCCTTCTGCCCATAGACTCTCTCTTCAGATACCCACATGGCTCACGCCCTCACCTACTTCGGGTTTTGTTCAAATGCTGTCCCCTCAGGGAGGCTTTCCCTAACTATCCTATTTAAAATTGCAACCCATCCTTTCCTTTTCTTTTACTTGGTTCATATTTATCCCTAATACATCACAGCAAATACGTGTAGTTATTTACTTTGTTACACACACACACACCAGAAAGCAAGCTCCCTGAGAACAGAAATTTCGGTCAGTTGTATTCACTGCTGTATCCCTGGGGCCTGGAATATTGCTGGAAATAGAGTAAACACTCAGTAAATATTTGCTGAATGAAGATGTTCACCCTAGAGCAATAATAAGTTACTGAAAAGCTTTTAAACATGAAGAGTCATGATCAGATAGAAGTTTTTTTCTTTTTTAAGGTCTTTCCAGTTGCCCTGAAAAGAATATTAGGGGATAAGGGGGTGGGGTGCAGTGGGCAAAAGTGGATACCTGGGGAAAAAAACTAGTTCATCTTCATTTCTAAGAAGAGTTACTACAGTGAATTGAAGAAGTGAGGCTTACCAGCCTTGGTGATCACTCAGTGTGGTAGCCAGTCTCCAAGATGTGCCCCGACCCAGTATTCACATCTTTGTGTCATCACCTCCCACGCTGAAGGGGGGCTGCCTCTGAGAGATCAACTGTGACAAAGCGATACTGCCTGACTTCCAAGACCAGGTTATAAAAGGCCTTGCAACTTTCACCATGGTGTTTTATAATACTCACTCTCAGATCTCTGAGCCACTGTGTAAGAAGCCTTGTTACTCCAAGACCGCCATGCTGGAGACCACATGGGGAGGCCACATGGAGAAGCCCTGAGACTACATAAAAAGAATGATATCCTACCAGCCCCAGGCTGTTCCAGGTCCCAGCCATGTGAGTGGTCCTGGCTAAGACGCTAAACCCTGGGAGCAGAGATGTGCTTTCCCACTGTGCCACATCTAAATTTCTGACCCTCAAAATCAAAACAGATGTTTAAGCCACTGCACTTGGGGTAGTGTGCTAAGCAGCAGGAGGTAATCAGAACACTCAGTGAAGAGGACTCCTTGTACAATGAGATTTTATCAGCCAGGCATAGGTTCAGGGTTTACCAGTTTGAAGGACAGAATACTTTGAGGTGCCTTCTGTGTTTAAGAGCTTAGGTAGGATGAGTACAATGCATCATTTTAATAAAAGAAAAATGCAGCTGTTTCCAGGTAGCTCTTAATTTAAACCATCAAAAATTTACCTGCCTGACTTTTCTCCAGACTTTTATTGCACCTATGCCCTTCAAGAATCTGACAATTTGCTTGATTAACTGAGGGAACTGGACTACCATGACACCTTCCTCTTCCACCTCTCCCAAGAAATTTAGAGCATAAACTGGAATCAAAATGCTCTTCTCTTAAGGACGACAAGTTAATTGTTTGCTCTGAAGTTCATCAAAGAACTAATTGGAACTGTTATTTCAGGAATATTTGATGCCTGAACTCTTTATGCTTTTCTATACAAGTCAAAGACTAAATTATAATATCAGAGACCTTGAGTTGAAAATGGAAATATTAGCAAATTAAGTCCCCTTTTAAAATCATGAACAGGGCATATACAATATACAGCTTAAAGTAAATGAAAAAAAAAAACTACTAGTAAAATTTCAGCAAAGTGTGAAGACAGAAAGAAAGAAAAAGAGCTCTATAAGTTCTTATATCAAGTTCTTGCACAGAATCCAAACGTAGTTCCTCTAGAAGTATTAATTAATATGGCATCTTGGAAAGCCCATGTATCTACAATAAATCCTACCTGCAATAAACTCATGCCAGATTGTCGTCCTGCCCCACGCTCCTACCCTATGAAATAAGAAATGTGCCACAGTTCTCAAAAGCCTAAACTTGAGCTACCTCAACTCCTTCAAGGAACATCAACAAAAATGCATGTATAGTCCATATCTTGCTTTGATTACTGTGGGCTCTCAAAGATCATTCTGGGCTTTTAACTGCGTAAGGATGCTTTAGCTATTGGTGAAAGCCCATGACAGACACAGGGCAATATTAAGAGGTCAGTGTCCCAAAGGCTCCCCATCACCTGTAGAATAAAGTTCTATTTTCTTAGTAAGACGCACAAAGCCCATTATGATCTTAGCCTTGCTTATATCTCCAACACAATTTCTAGTTATAACTTCTCTAATCATAACCATCCTTACCCTGCCTTCTATAACACACACACACACACACACACACACACACACACATTATCTTCCGGTAGTACTGAACTAGTTGCAGTTCCCTGGATGGACTGTCTGGTTTCAGATCTCCCCAACTTTGTTCACAGCCCTCTCCCTGTCTAGCATGTCCTTTCCCCATTTATAAAACTCAGTTTAAACATCACTCTTCTCTGAAACACTTCCTCTCTCCTTCCCTCCAGGCAGACTCTGGCCATTCTCTGCTTTGAGCCCTCAGAAAGCCCCACATATCATTCTTTCTTTTTGTCTCCCTACTCCTACTTAACTGAGCCATGTGGGAAAGCAAATAACCTTATTTGATTCTTTCCATGTAAAAACCCCCTAAAACACACTCCTGGTCTCATATATAGAAAGAATGGAATGAAGAGCAATATCCCCTCCAAATAAAAGGAAAAGATTTGTGAACTTTAGCTTTCAGTGACAGTGCTATTTGACCTTGTCCTTGTGTGTAATAAATCATTTTCATTTTCCTGTCATCAACATCACTTTTTAAATGAAGGTAATCTAAAGTGCTGCCACGAGTTACCTTCAAATCATAACATGACATTTATTAGACATAATTTTGATTGACAAGTAAATAAAACCATGTCACAGAAATGTGGGGCCACAGAAATACCCAGTCTATTTTACAAAAACTCCCACAAAACTGCAAAAGAGGCAATCTACAAAAGAGCAACTAACCACTGGGCATAAGTCTATGCATTGCGCATTCTACAACACAGATTTCTGCTCCCAGATACTCTGTGGTTACAGGCACATACGTAGTATTTTATTGAGAATGTGTCCTTGAATTATTAAGAATCTTTAAGGTGATCAGAACATCCGAAAGGAATTAGAAACCAAAAATGCCAGTCTGATGAGTAAGTAAAGACAGGTCAGGATGCACATTTAATAAAGGGAAATGGATGACAAAGTTATTCACCTCTATCTCTGGGAACAAAACTGAAGCTAAAAATAGAGAGCCCCGGAGGGCGAGGTAATACTTGCTTATGATTGGCTTTTAGTCTTCACTCATTTTAAGCAGTGTCTATTATCCCAGCTCCATGGGGATTCTAAAAATTTGAACATTTATAAAAGATTTACTCCTGAGTGGAAAATGCCATAAAATGGTGAATCCCATAGAATTTTTCAAAGTAATAGAAGGATCATTCAACTTCCAGCCTAGTCTTTAAATACTGCATATGACAGCCTCCATATAAAAATTACAGTCTATATTATAAACTATTCAATTCTTGCTGTAACTGCTCTCTTATTTTGATGGACATACAACGGTGAAGAAATGAATGAAGCAGAAAATAGATAAAATCTTCCATTGATAACTGATGGAGACCTTTGTCATTTCAGAGAGTCCCTATCCCATAAAGGCCAACTTAAATAGAGAGTGAGCAAAGGCAGTATCTGGGAATTATAGAGCAGATCTTTGGGAAATAGAGCTATTTCTGCTTCAGTGTCAGAAATGGAGATGAGTAACTGTCTTCCCTTACTTCATTCTAAATAGTGGGCAATGGTGCCCTGCTGAGGAAGGCAGGACAAGCAATTAAATGATGCGAAACAAAGGCAATAGTCATCTTTTTGTAAAAGCTGTTTGTGCTGGAATTCTCAGATATACTCAAAAGTGGGGAGGTCGATTAGTCTCCACCGACTCATCACCCAGCTTTAAGAATTAGAAACATTCTGTCTTTTTTGTTTCATAGCATCTTCCAACCTTTCTTTTTCTGGAGCAAATACTAGTCATCCTATCACCCTATCCATAAATACTTCAGAATGTATCTCTAACAGAGATGAACATCCTAAAATAACAACAGTACCATTTTCATAAACAACACAATTTATAATTAGTCCTTAATATCATCTAACCCCCAATCCCTACCCAGTTTTCTCTGATTATCTCAAAAATGTCTTTTGGTATGATTTGTTTGAATCAGAATCCCAACAAAATTCACACATTGCATTTGGTTGATATGTTTTACGTCTCTTTAAATCTATATTATCTCCCCCTCCCTTTTTTTATGACATTTATTTGCTGAAGATTCCAAGTTTAGCTGATTGTTCCATCACAGTATTAGTTAAGATGATGCTCTGTCCCTTGTATTTCCTATAAACTGGTGGTTAGAGATTTGGCTAGACTCAGATTTAAATTTAGGGGCAAGAATATTTCAAAGGTTATGCTGTGAGTCACATCAAGAGGCACATAACACCTGTCTGTTCCACTTTTGATGATGCTAAGCTTGATCAGAGTTTCAGGTGATACCAGCCTGAAGCATTCATAAGGTACCCCATTAACATTGCACCTAATGACTTTAGCATTTCACTTGCCTAGATCCATTTTTTCAGTAGGGGTTGATTATGGGATTATACAAATCTTTCATTTCTCTGCTTTTATTTTCTACTATTCTATTTTAAAAGAAGGAAGGAAGGAAGGAAGGGAGGGAGGGAGGGAGGGAGGGAGGGAGGGAGGGAGGGAGGAAGGAGAGAAAGAAAGAGAGAAAGAGAGAAAGAAAGAGAGAAAGAAAGAGAGAAAGAAAGAGAGAAAGAGAGAAAGAGAGAAAGAGAGAAAGAGAGAAAGAGAGAAAGAGAGAAAGAAAGAAAGAAAGAAAGAAAGAAAGAAAGAAAGAAAGAAAGAAAGAAAGAAAGAAAGAAAGAAAGGGAGAGAGAAAGAGAGAGAAAGGAAGGAAGGAAGGCCTTTCTGAAACTGAAAAATAGCCCTAAACCCTAGGAGTTAGGCTGACACTCACAGCTAAGACCTCAAGGTTCTCCTGTTGGACATAAACAATCTCACAGAACAGCGAGTCGCCTTGTGACTTTGAAGAAATGAGATGAAAAACAAGACTACTTCATAATGTTATTTTATCATAGGTAAAAACAAGGTCACTGTACACATGACAAAAATATTAAACACGCTCTTTTTGTACATAATATGAATAGCTTTAGAGCTTTAGCTTTGCTCTAGCCTGCCCTGTAGGAGTTACTAAATTCCCTCATATCATTCTCTAGGATTCATTAAAATACCCAATCATAAAATTATCCTCCCTTCCAATCCAGAGCAAAGCCCCTCATCGTTGAACTACCCGCAACATTCTCTAACAGCCCAAATCCTGTAATATGTCCTTTCTATCACCCTCTGAGATGCCCCAGAGTTCCCCATAGTTTCCAGTTTCCTTCTCTGCAACAAGTAATAAACCTGACTTGCTAAGCTCTGCGTATGTTCCTGGTGTATGATTTGGGGTGAATTGGAAAGTAGGGGTGCAGGGGAAGGACATTTACATCTGTATCGTTATCATGAAATATCGTCTATACAGGAAAGAGAGGATACATTCAACTCTTTCCCTTTAATTATCATTCTTCTAAAGAATGAGTTATATTCTGGTAACCTACAAAGGTAACCAACATGGTATACATTTTCCTTTTTAAAGTATCATTATGAATTCACAGATTTTTATTATTTCTATCTTTAGCTGCCTTTTTTTTTTAAATGGGGCTCTGAGTTCCTGGATGGGGACAGGGTCTAGGATCTTGAAGCTCATGTCCTGTTTCAGGGGCCAGTTGCAGTGCTGGCACACAAAGCTCACCTCCACAGTGCTGCTGGACGTCTTAGACCCTCCATCCCTCAGAACCCGGAGTCCACCATCCTGGTCTGGTCTACTACGGAGGCACTATAGCTTCAGGTCTGCCCAGAGGGAGGCCTCCAGAACCACCATCACCAAGTCTTCAGCTACTTCCTGGTCACCAGCAGAGGACTTCTGCCCAAGTCAGATGTGATACCATGACCTATGACAGTCATTTTTTTAATGCTCAAATATTCCCATCTCTGACCAGTAGGAGTCCCTTAAGATTGACTCTTGTGTCCTTTTATAGGCATGACTCAAGAAATCTTTGATAGCTTATAATTTCAGGCACAGGTAGACGTCCTAGATTTATTTCCTGCCTAAGACAAGTGTATTGGTTTGGGTTCTCCAGGGAACAGAGTCAATAGGAGATAGGTAGGTAGGTAGGGAGAGGGAGAGGGAGAGGGAGAGAGAGAGAGAGAGAGAGAGAGAAATTTACTATCAGGAATTGGTTCATGCAGTGCAGTACAGAGGGTAAGAAGTTCAAGATGTGCAGTCAGCCAGCTGCAGACCCAGGAGAACCGATGGTATAGTTCTAGTCCAAGGCCAAAAGCATGAGAGCTAGGAAAGCCAGGAAAGCCAATGACGTAAGTTTCAGCCTGAGCCCAAGTCTAAAAGCAAAGGAAGACTGATGTCGCAGCTTGAAGACAGTCAGGTGGAAAGAGAGAGAAAGCACTCTCTTACTCTGCCTTTTTATTCTACTCAGGCCTTCAACCAATTGGATGAGGCCCTCCCACATGGGGGAAGAAAATCTACTCTCTCAGACTGCGGATTCAAATGTTAATTCCCCTCAAAGACATCCTCACAGTCACACACAAGAATAATGTTTATGCAAATATCTTGGCACCCCATGGCCCAGCCAAGTTGACACATAAAATCAACCAATAGAACATTCAGTCAGTTTTCCATGAATTCACTTTAAGCAAAAAATAAGCGTGGTGCTATCTTGTCTAGACATAGGCTTTGTACTATACCGAGGGACAGGCAGATCTGTACATGAACACCATGAGCAGTTTCAGTTACTATACCTTTATAAGAATGCAGAGGCATGGCGGAGTTTGAAGGGAAAGCCACGGAAAATGATTAAAGAAGTAGAAAATCTGTCCAAAGACGGAATACTAAGCAAATTGCCTAACAAAGAGAAAACTGAAGAAGGATTTTATTTCTGTCCTTAAACAAGAAAAGTTTTTCCAAATGATGTCTTTGGGCAGTCAGCACCGTGTTGTGAAATACTTTGCTAGAGGAAAGAGGTTAAAGCAAGGATGTTTGGCCACACCTAGTGAATGTCAAAATCACTGTCTTAGGTCTAGAAGTGACTTTTTCAGGTCTAGAAGTGACCTTTACAGGTCTAGAAACTAGCTCTAGATGTTTCAGAAATTTGCTTAAATGCTAAGACCATTTGCTATCTAAAGGTACTTTTGTAAGTGTAATTTTCTACTGTTTAATTCGAATAGATCCTCTCCACCTGACACTATGGAAAGTAGATAAGCCTTTCTAATCCATCCCAAAACGCTCCACTGCAAGAAGGTTTATGTCTGCCTCTAAACAGAGAGGAGGGTGGCACCGGGTGTGGCCGCTGCTCCCTGCATGGGAGGTGGGTCAGCGACTCCAGAGACCACTCTGAAGGTGGAAATGAGCAATGAGCTCCTCCAGGGGCTAAACAGCCCAAGAGGAGCCTCCCCACATCCTTCCCCTACAAAGCTTGCGTCCTCCTTCATACAATTTCTAGAGGCCATTATTATTCCCCGGGGTGAGAACAGGAGTAAAACTAGCGGGCTTGGTCATTGTGGATACTGCCAGACACTCCACAGACCGCAGAATAAACAGGTCTGTGTTTAATCTAAAGTCAAATTAGGCAGACTAGATGTAAACACGAGGACAGTGCTTCTCACAGGAAATAACTCTGGGGTTTTTAGTCATCCCAGAAGAGAAAGTTATTAACAGGACACTTAGAATAATTCCTCTCCTCTAATTTAGTAGGTGGGACTTGGCAGTTGGATGACTGGAGGAAAAAGCGCTGACAAGAATAACTATTTAAAAGGAGGATTTCCTCAAGAAAGGTTGACTCAAGGACAGCAGTATAACTGTGCTTTCATGAGCTAAGAGAGCAGGACCAGGGAATTTCACAACGAACATGCAATGTGGTGGAGGAAATAACTCCAACAGCCTTAATAAAGCCATAAATATTTTTTCTCATACTCTTCTAAGCCCAGAAGCTACTTCCTATCTCTACACCTTTTTTCCCCGTTTTGAGTGACAACTGACAAGAAAGGACAGCGAGGCAAAAGCTGACTGTTTCACTAATAAATTGTTTGACTACACTTCACAAAGCCCAGGTTAGATGGGAAAATACCTATATAGACGGTCCCTGACTTATGACAGTTTGACTTACAATTTTTCTACTTTATGGTGGTGTGAAAGAAGCACACACGTACTAGACTTTGTACTTCAAATTTTGAATTTTGATCTTTTCCTGGGTTAGCAATACACAGTACAATACTCTCCTGATGCTGGGCAGCTCCCAGTCAGCCACGTGACCACAACTAATAGTCTTACGACCGTCCTGCACCTATACAACATTTCTGTTTTTCACTTTCAGTACAGTATTCAATAAATTATATGAGATATTCCAACTTTATTATAAAATTGGCTTTGTGTTAGATGATCTTGCCCAACTGTAGTCTAATATAAGTGGTCTGAGCATGTTTAAGGAAGGCTAGGCTAAGCTATGATGTCCAGTAGGTTAAGTATATTAAATGCATCTTTGACTTAAGATATTTTCAACTTATGATGGGTTTACCAGAATGTAACCCCATTGTAAATCAACAAAGAGGGACTTCCCTGGTGGCACAGTGGTTAAGAATCTACCTGCCAATGCAGGGGACACGAGTTTGAGCTCCGTCCGGAAAGACCCCACATGCCACAGAGCAACCAAGCCCATGCAGCAACTAAGCCTGTGTGCCACAACTACTGAGCCCATACACTGCAACTACTGAAGCCCACACACCTAGAGTCCATGCTCCACAGCAAGAGAAGCCACCGCAATGAGAAGCCCACGCACTGCAACAAAGAGTAGCCCCCACTCGCCATAACTAGAGAAAGCCCGCATGCAGCAACAAAGATCCAATGCAGCCAAAAATAAATAAATAAATAAATAAATAATCAAGGAAGACACGTATAGTCAATTTCTCTCCACGGTCATCTGTTGTTTCCATTCTGTATATATAGATATTCAATAAAAATAAAATAGGTCTAGTTCAAGTGTATTCTCTCATACATAACCAACATGGTGCCAACTGGTGCTATTTTTCAGTGGGACTATGAGTCAATATATCTAAGTTACCACAAACCCTTTTGATGATGGTCACTCAGAGACCGATTCAGGCAAAATCTTGAATCCAATCCCCGCATCCTTTATCTCCATTCTTACCCTTTAGAAAATGTCTGACAAAGAGAAAAGCCCTGGAAGATGTTTTCAGGTGTTCACATACCTGTTGATATTGTACTGAATGGTGTCCCCACCCCACACACACAAAAGGATATGTTCAGACTGTAATCTCTAGAACTTTGAAAATGACCTTAGATGACAAAAAGAGCGATTATTACCTTGTGTGGCAAAAGATGTGCTTAAGTAAAAGCACTTGACAGGAGGACCTCTCTGGGTTATCCAGATAGGTCCTAAATGCAGTCATACGCTTATAAAATAGAGGAAGAAGGAGTACAGGAACTGATACACAGAGGAGAGACCCACAGGCAGGAGAAGGCAATACGAAAGCAGAGATTGGGGTGATGCAGCCACAAGCCAAAGAATGTCAAGGCATGCCAGCAGCCACCAGAAGTAAAGGTAAGTAAAGGAATGAATTCTCCTCTAGAGCCTTAGGAGGGAGCCTGGCCCTGTTAGTAATTTTACGTGGGACTTCTGGCCTTCATAACTGTGAGGAAATACATTTCTGTTGTTTTAAGCCATTACATCTGTAGTAATTTGTCATAGTAGTCACAGGAAATTAATACACTGTCCAATTCACATTGTCTTCTTTGGAAAAGCCCATGATAAAGGAGTAGGCCTCAGTTGCGTGTTTCTACTAGGTAACAAAGACCTCCTACTATACCTAGTGAGATCAGAAGTAGACATTAACCCAAAGCCAATAGACTAGCATGAGCCATGGCTGTCCTTCTCAAGAAACTGAACTAAGACATAAAATCCATTGTAAGACCATGTTGGTCATCACTGCTGTAACGTTGCATCAATTTGAGGTCAGAGTTGTTACCATGGCAAGCCAAAGACACTTGCAAGTTAAAGTTACTGGAGAGCTAAGGTGCTATTCTCAATAACCTGGGAAAATGGAAAATCAAGAGCTGAGAAAAGAGATTTCACTTCATACTTCACAGAGAAACTAAGTGCAATCAGATAAGAATGATATTTTTCCACCATCAAACTAATCCTAACTGAATCTGTGCCCACACATTCTGGTTTGTTTGGGGTTTTTTGGGGGTTTTGTTGTTGTTGTTCTTTTTTGCCCATTACAGAGAAGTTAACTATCCTCACTGTCTCCACTGTCTTACCTCTAATTTTCTGCTCAACCCAATGCAATGAGGATTTTGCCCCCATTGCTGCACTGATATAACTCTTATTAAGGTTGCAAATGACCACAAAGCCCTCAGCTTACTTGACCTCTCAGCAGCATTTGACAGAGTTGATATTTCTTGCAACAATTTTTTATAGTTTTATAACACAAGGTTTCCTCCTACTTTCTCCAGTCTCTTTCTTTGTCTCCTTTGCTGGCTTTTCTTCCACCAGACCTCTCATCACTGTCACACCTCCAGGATTCTGCCTTTGATTCTCTTCTGATCTCAATATTCTCTTTCTAGTTAATTTCCTTCACTCCCTTGGCTATAAACAATGTAAACATATTCTGACAACTCAATTCTGCATCAGCAGTCTTTATTTGTCCCTGAACTTGACACTCAAGTATCCAACTACCTATTCCACATCTCCCTATGGCTGTCTAAAAATTATCTCATCCTTAACATGGCCGAAAGAATGTTTGAGCCCTCAGTCCACATCAACCTAGATGAATGGAGACTTATTTGTCTGCCTCTTTTCAACAAATGGCACCAACATCCACTGAGTTACTCAGGTCAAAAATCCTACAAGTCATCCTCAATTGCTCACTTTCCCTCATGTTCCATATCTAATCCATCAGCAAGTCCCGTGAGCTCTATCTCCAAAATTTGTCCTGACTCTGACCACCTCTCACCCATTCTTTACCACTGAATCTGTGCCCACACATTCTGGCTTTTTTCTTTTTTTCTTTTGCCCATTACAATTCACTAAATTTCTGCAATAGTCTTTTAACTCTAGTCAGTTCTACAAATAGCAGCAAGATCAGTCACTATACTGCTTATCACTCTTTGATGACTTTCCATTGCACTCATATAAAAGACACAAATTTCTTACCAAAGCCTAAAAGGCCCTGTCTAAAAGGATCTGTCCTCTGCTTACTCCTTTGACATTATGTCCCTTATTTCTCTCCTCAGTTCTTTCGTTTGAACCACACCAGCCTTATTTTCATCCTTCACGCATTTCAAGTACAGTTTTGTTTCAGGGACCTGGTACTTCTTATTACTTCTAGTTGGAAGTGTCTTGCCCAGATCTTCTTGCCCTGACTTCTTCTTATAATTGAAATGTCACCTCCTCAGAAAGGCCTTTCCTGACCTCAGTTAAAGAAGAACCTCCTTCCCCACTACTGTCTATCACATTTCCCTACTTTATTTTCTTCATAGCATTTATCAGTAAATGAAAGTATTCCATTAATCCATTTGCATGTTTACTGTTCAAACTATCCCATTGAAACATTAGCTCCTTGAGGCAATGACTTTGAATTTTTAGCTCTCGTGTCCCCATGTACCTGGCATATAGCAGGTACTTAGCAAATATTTACTGACTTATCAACTCTAGGACCCTCTGAGAATCCTTTAATTTCAATTCTCCTTAAGATCTGTGGTACGTCATTTCCTGTCCTTCAGTATATGACACTGATTTTTACATTCTTAATTAAATAATCTTCATTACTTTGTGCTAGTCTGTTTCTCCCCCTTTGTAGCCAGTATCTTGATCAGATTGTCGAAGTGACGTTGTATCCTGGATTTGGACATCAATTAAAGATCCCTAATAGTAAGGCTGAGAAGGTGGGATGCAAAACGATGTTCAGTGCTAGCAGCCCCTTTGCCTATGCTGACCCTTGTTTTCCCGATGCAGGCTTAAAATATGACTTCCAAAGCCTATCTGAGGAGCTAAAAATGATATCCCAGTAGATTGTACCTTGTTTTCTACCACTATACACTTCTCCCCAGGAGGAAAAATGAAAACTTAGGGATGTATCATCTATTTCCTAACTTGCCAAGAACAGTGAACATAAACCAGGTTTAAGACTTTAAGCATTAACTATAAGGCAGCATGAAAATAGCACCAGCCTCAGAGTCAGAGACCTGAACTCCAGTTCTGGGCTGCCCTTACTTAGTTCAATAAGTTTGGCAGGGGACTTAGCTCTTTTTTTTTCTCTATAAAATAAGGAGGTTGGACAAGTTGACCACAACATTCTCTATGATTATGATCCAATTGTATACCTGTTTCTTTTTTTTGTTGGTTCTATTTTTAAAGCTTCTTTTCCCTTTTTCTTTCCTAAGAGAATTATGTCTGTGCAAAAGCATCTGGCTAAGTGTCACTTGCAACACACCCCTGATCAAACAGACACGCCTGCGGCTCCCCCAGCAGACAGATGTATGATGGTTGATTGGCAACTTGCTAGTTGCATACATGCAATTGGGTTCATGGATAGCAGGCATTCTGTTCCTTTTAGCTCAAGGGTGGTTTTGTTTGCTTGTTTGGGTTGGTGAAAAAACACATGCAGGAGCTCAGTTATGAAGTGAAATGTGGTTCCACACAACTAAATTGTGTGCAGTGAAATTCAAACTGTAGGCTGTAAACCCCCACACACCAAGGCTGAGCAAGCCAACTTCTCACCAGAGGTTTTCAAAGGGGAGGTGAAATAAGCATTGCAAACGCCAGGCTGTGTATATCTTCAGCAACAAATACATGCTTGAACTGATCTTATAATGAATGCAGGTTAAACTGAAGACCCCTGCAAGCAAATCTCTGGGTACCAAGCCTTCTTGGGCAGATAGCTAAGTCAGTTTTCATTTTCTTTGACCTCTTTCTGTATTTTTCCAGGCTTCCCATGAAATGGGGGGAGGGGGTTGGTAGGGACTAAGATAGTTCATAGTAGGTCACTCCCTGTCCATACTGAGACTTGAGCAGAGCCTCTAGTGAGTGCGGGCATCTTGATTTATAATACCACTCTCTGAGGAGGAGAACTAGGGCTTTTTGGAGAAATGGCTGATTCTTGGACTGAGGTAGGAAATATACAAGATGAGCCTGAAGCTTCTTGTAGCAACAGAAGTAAGGAAGTGCTCAAAAACAAAATCATAAACTAAAATGATTGGATGATGTCAACAGGACACTGGAGCCACAGGAAAGAGTTTCCAATGGTCAAAGCCGGAACAATTTGAACAATAAAATAAAGTAGGACTGATTTATGACACCAAATATGAAGTAGTATCCATGAGTCCAAATTGATGTAAGTAAATGATCGAATAAATAAGTAAATGGGGGAGAACAGACAAATCTCCTATGCAGGATTCCAAATAACTCCCCACTTTTTAGTTGATGGCTGTTTATATTATCTTCCAAAAATCATGGGAAAGAAAAAAAAAAAAGAGTAATTCTGCAATAGAGAAACCTGGCAAATACACACTACCACAGCCAGGTGGTCAAGGTTCACACCAACAGGGATAAGCCATGGTGATAGCATGTAATGAGAGTGGCACTTTATCTCCATGGTATTCCTCCCCAAAATCCAACACCCCAGTGTAATCATGAGAAGCCCATCGGAACAAGCCCAACAAGATACATTCTTCAAATTATCTGACCACTATTTCTCAAAACTGTCAAGGTCATCAAAAACAAGGAAAGGCTGAGAAGCTATCATGACCAAGAGGAGCCTAAGGAGACATGACAAGTAAATATCTAGTGGTACCCTGGATGGGATCCAGAGCAGAAAAAGGACATCAGGAGGAAATAGGAAATCCGAATAAAGGATGGACATCAGTTTGTGAAAATATATCAATATTGGTTCATTAACTGTGATAAATACACTACACTAATGTAAGATGTTAATAGAAAAAATTGGATGTGGGGTATACGAGAACTCTACCAACTCTGCAATTTTTCTGTTTATCAAAAATGATTCTAAAATTAAGTGCTTTTTTTAGGGGAAAAAAACCCTGCTGGTTCCAATTAAGTTAAAAAAAAATAAAAGTATAGAACTATTTCTTCTTTGACAATGACTTCTTTCATACCTGCTATCCTGGTTACCAAACACCTGAAAGTTACTTTCTTGCCATTTCCAGTAATTCTTTCTCTCTTACTCTCCAGCATATTGCATTTTGAGAATGTGATTTTTTTTTAAGCCTGAACTTTTCTCTCCTCTCCTTTATTGTTGAAATCTAAAAACCACACAATTTGCTCTAGTAGTAATGTGATTCCATTAGTAAAATCTGACAGCAATTATAGTGTCTTTCAAAACGAACTCTCAGGTGCTTCTCATAGCCATTTACAAAGATTTCTCCACTTCAGCTTCTGATTGATTTTTCAGTTTGTTCCCTCCACCAGTAGTTCAAATTCTCTGTCTCTCTCTCTCTCTTTTTTTTTTTTTTTTTTTTTTTTGCCTCACAGCATGTGGGATCTTAGTTCCTTGACCAGAGAACCAAACTCACACCCCCTGCTTTGGAAGTGTGGAGTCTTAACCACTGGACTGCCAGGGAAGTCCCCAGATTCTCTCTTGGCTCTCCTTAAACGTTATGAAGCATCAGTTGAGGTCCTTTATTTCTTCAAATTGCCATGAGTAGAAAGGTCAGTTCTCAACAATAAACATGGCTTGTGTGGTTAAGGATTTCCCCTGCTGGAAAAGGGTGCTGATAAAACCATCTCTGGGTGAGAATGGAGAGAAGAGAAGACCTGGCATTTGTCCTTTCTTAATCATTCAATCCTTGACATTTAGCATATTTTTTGAAACCCCTTTGGGACTAGTTTAAGATTATCCTCTATTATTTGCTAACTTTGGAGAAGAGTGACCATTAAGTTCATATTGCAAATTATCCATACAAAGTTTTATTTCAAAAAATTTCCCCCTAAATTGTAGCTCTACAAGGAGATTTTCACATGTACGGTACATAACCATGCATGAGAGTGAGGGAAGGTATGTGTTAATTAATAAATATTGACAACTGTTTGTACAGTATGAGCTGAGCAGCAGATCAAATCCCCATTTCCCTTCAAAATTGCCCAACAAGCCTGAGAAAATTTCACCTACTGAAATCTTCAATATTAGAATCTTTTGTTTAGTTTAAATGATTTTTCCAACCTGGGATCCCTGATCCTCCTGGGGTCCTAGAGCTTTTTTAATATCAAAATTCTCTAGTATGTCATACATTTATCTGAAATATGGATGAACAGGCTAAAACATCAAGTTTCTTCTCTCGTGATTGTAGTCGTATCAACTCAGGGTGCTGATACCCATATCAAGCTAAATGGAAGCTTTACTAGGAAAATATTAATTAATTAATTAAAAATATTAATCCTTGGCTATATTTGTTTGGTAGACAAAGTTCTTTTTAAAAAATTGGGGTCAAGGAAGGAAAACTGTAAGAGAGATTGTTGGTGATAGAGAGATTGGGAAACATTGAGCTATATAGTCTTTAAAGATGGACTTTGGCCTTGAGAAAGCCCCTAAAAATGTATAGAATTGGGGAACTGAAGCAGAGCCCCTCAGGTCTCCTCTAAGCTTCTCCCATGAGCACTGATTTAATAGACTGATGAGTTACTACTTTAGCAAGGGCAGAGGAAGGACTGGATCCAAAATAGACACACGTCCAGTTCAAGCCCAAACATCTGGAAAACCACTATGACGACCCAAGCAAGCAGACGGAAAGCTTATGTTTTATTGATATTGATATATATAGTTATAAGTCCTGTATCATCAAACTCCAAGCCACACCAAAAGTCTTTAACGCAAAGGGCTTCTCTAAGCTTGAGGTCAAGCACCAGGGCTTGTTCACTGTTGTTATATCCAGTACCTACTAAGTGCTAGGCGCATAGTGGGAACTCACTGAGTATGACTGGAGTAAAGGGAGGGAGGGGGAGGGAGCAACATAGGAAGTAAGTAGCACTTCTCCAGGGACTGTGATGTGAAATGCTGAGCTGGGAGCTTCACGTGGATTAGTTTATTTCATCCTTGCAGCAAGTTATTGTTATCCCCATTTTATAAAAGAGAAAACAGACTCAGAAAGGTTACGTAATTTTTCCAAAGCTCACACAACTAAGGACTATTGGAGTCAGGATATTTCTGCTTTATATATTGGAGCTTTAGAATATTTCATTTGAAAATGTTTCTGCTGCTTTGAAAACACGAGTCTATATAGGAAGCAGTCTAGTGAAAAAAAAGAAAGAACGCTGAAATATTACTAAATTGGTTTCTGGTCAACAAAAAGGTTTTTTGTTAACTTTAATTAAAAAGCAAAGTCACAATCTAATAAAAATATTCCATGTAGCCCTTCCAAGAATTTTGAAAAATAAATCTCTGACATTCATTCCTTTAGAATTGCTTTAGGGTTTAAAAATAAATGTATTATATATATCTATCAAATATATATATCATTTGAAGGTAAAACACAAAATGAAGAAAAGGCTTTTTGTTTAGTGTGTGATGTTTACCAGCTGCTGCAGGGCCCAAGGAAAGCATTTAATTGAATGTCTAAAAATAGTTTTATAAAACTTCAACTCCAGTTTTATAGTCATGGCGACCAAGGTATTCCTCCTCATCTAAAGTTTTAAATTTGCCCCCAAGTGGATGAAAACAAGTTTTAATTTTGCAAGTCTCATCCAAAACTGTCATTACAGAAAAGCAAAATGATGCTTCATTTTACGGCTACAGGGTATATCAAAGAAGAACTGGTGGCCATATTTTCTGCCATACTTTTCAGGCTGGGTAAGGTCTAGCATCTGCTGTTACTTAACTACTACTTCATTTATGTAATAAATCATTTATTCATTTATATAATAAAATCTGAGTGGCTGTAAGATGCCAGGCACTGCACTGGGTACTTGGTGATAAAATAAAATCCCAACTTTCAGAAGGCTTACATTCCAGGCGAAGCCAGGAACAAGTAACCAACAAATGAACAACATGATTTCTGATAGTGGTATGAAATCGAAAAATAACATAAAACAAGGAGAAGTGATACAGCACGTAAGGATAGGTGGTGCGTGGAGATGGCTATACACAGTAGATCCAGAAGAGCTCTCCAGGCAAAGGCCTTCAGCCAGACGTGAGGATGCCATACTCAAGGACAGAGATAAGGCCCGTGGGGCCAGAATGCAGTGAATGGAGCAGTAATGCAAGTTAAGGTCAGAGAGACCCAAAGGGCCAAGGAAAAGGTCTGGATTTATTCTCAGTGCAACAGGAAGCCAGGGAGGGCTTCAGGCAGGGGAGTGAAGTAGTGGGATTTAGTTGTTCAAACATGACTGTGGACTTGCTCTAGAGAGTAGGAGGCATGGAGGCAGGGCAGGTAGGCTGCATCACAGCTGAGGCTGAGCAGTTTGGAAGGGATAGCTAGGAAGACGGAGAGAGGAGGATGTGGGTACGATTTGGAAATGGAGTAAGAAGACATGCTGGTGGATTGGATACCAGGGAAAGAGGGGATCAAAAGTCATTCCTAGGGTTCTGACATGAGCAGCCCAAGGCAAAAATCAGTCCATTTCCTGCAGTGGGAACTACTTCCTATTTGTGTTTGACTACAGGAGTCTCTTCTGCTATGCTCCCTAACAAGGCATAAAACACCAGTGTCTATGAAGCACAGAGTGAAAATGCTGCTGTCGAGTTAAATAGGCATCGTGTCCTCCTCTCCTCAGAATCGAACGTTCCCCTATTCCCTGAGGAAAACGACAATGCAAAGTGTGCCGTTGCCCGCGCGGATTTTAACTTGTCTTGTGACCAACTGGACCAGTAGGTACAGGAAATGGAAATGGATGGTTGCTCAAATGGAAACAAGTCTCACACGTGACAGTTTTTTAATGTTACTGTTTTCACTATGACTATAATTCCAAGGCTTACTAGCCAATTAAGCCGTTAATAAATAAAAATAGTGACTGTTAACTTTTGTTTGTTTATAGTTAGAACATATTAGATGACAATATATAGTTAAAATAATATCTGTTATTTGAAAGGATTATTCTCTCAGTGTGGTTATGTCAGTAATTTTTTTGGTTGAAGTATAACTGATGTATAACATATTAGTTTCAGATGTAAAACATAATAATTCAATGTTTGCATATAGTGTGAAATGATCACCACAAGTCTAAATAACAGCCATCACCACACAGTTACAAAAAAAAATGTTTTTCTTATAATGAAGACTTTTAAGATTTACTCTCTTAGCAACTTTCTAATATGCATTACAGTATTATTAGCCATAGTCACCATGCTGTGCATTATATCCCATGATTTATTTTATAATGGGAAGTTTGTACCTTTTGACCCCTTTCACCCATTTCACCCAGTTGCCACCCTCTGACTCTGGCAATCACCAATCTGTTCACTGTACCTGTGAGTTGGTTTGGGGCTTTTTTTTAGATTCCACACATAAGTGAGATCATACGGTGTTTGTCTTTCTCTGTCTGACTTAGTTCATTTAGCATAATGCCCTCAAAGTCTATCCATGTTGTCACAAATGGTAAGATTTCTTTCTTTTTTATGGCTGAATAATATTCCATTCTCTATCTATCTCTGTTTCTCTCCATCACATTTTCTTTATCCATTTATCTATCAATAGAAATGTAGATTGTCTCCATATCTTGGCTATTGTAAATAATGCTGCAATGAACATAGGGGTACAAATATCTTTTTGAATGTGTTTTTGTTTTTTGTTTTTTTCAGATAAATACCCAGAAGTGGAAGAGCTGGATCCTATGATAGTTCTATTTTTAAACTATACTGTTTTCCATAGTGGCTGCACCAATTTACATTGCCAACAAAATCGTACAAGGTTCCCTTTTCTCTCCATCCTCACCAGCACTTGTTATCTGTTGTCTTTTTGATGATGTACATTCTAGTAGGTATGAGGTGATATCTCACTGTGGTTTTGATTTGCATTTCCCTGATGATTAGTGATGTTGAGTATCTTTTCATGTAGCTTTTGGCCATCTGTATGTCTTCTTTGTAAAAATGTCTATTCAGATGTTCTGCCCGTTTTTTCATTAGATTGTTTGGTTTGTTGCTATTGAGTTGTATATTTTGGATATTAACCCCTTATCAGATATATGATCTGCAAATATTTTCTTCCATTCAGTAGGTTTTCTTTCCATTTTGTTGATGATATGATTGCCATTAACTAAGCCCTTGCTGTGACATGCACCATCCCAAGAGCAATGCTTAGATCAGAGCACTTAATCAGTTCTGCAAAGTAGGAATCATGATACTAATTTTACAAAGGGGGAAGAAGCCTGAAGTCACAGAAGCAAAAGGGACAGGTGTCTATCTACATGTAACCCTGGGTTTGTTTTTCACCAAAACTTGGCTTCTAGATCTCCAAAGTTCAAAGTAAACTTTTCCATCAAACAAATAGCAAAGGTAGATAAAAAAGAAAAGCTAAGCAACAATTTTATCCAGACCACTGAGAGTTAACAATTATTGTTTCAAATCTCCTTTTCCTCTAAATTTAGCCTAACTGCTGAAAATAATAAAAAACACCTAAAGACACTGAGAAAATCCACAAAGAAAGTGAGAATTTTTTTGTTTCAAGTTGTGAGTGAGTTCTCTAGCTTGGGTAAATTTTATTTAAAGTTTAAAAAAAAAAAAAAGGTGTGAAACACTGAAAGACAACATTGAGGGGGGTGGAATAATTAGTGAGATAAATAACTAAAGACAGTACCCAGAGGTCACACAGCAAAAGAAACTTCCAGGACTTGATATGAATATGAACTGGCTTGTTCCTGGGAAGGCTGGCTCCCAAAGCAGGCCACTCCTGCAAAGAGATGCACCCTCTCTGGGCATCCGGCTGGGAGCGCTTTGAAAAAGAAAGACACCCTTCCCCTTAAAGTTGGTCTTCTAACAGTTAATTATGGTTCTTCACCAAACTCTGTCCTCCAGAGGATCTTAGGTAGCCATGATTTCAATGGTTGTGTCTATTTCAACTGTGTCTACAGCACAGGGGAGAAAGAAGTTGGCCCACAATTACTGAGAGGACCTCGTGTTTCCCTGTGGGTGGAAGGATTTTGTGGAAGCAATAAATGGGAATGAGGCCCACCACAATCTGTCCCCAGATCAAAATTAAAAGTTACATCAGCATCTCCTATACATAGCCCTAACTGCATCTTCCAGATAAAAGAAAGAGGAAACAAAAGCAGTAAAAAGAACACCAGCTTTTGTTTGTTCATTGTTCTATGGTTTTGTTTTGAGATTTCGTTTTGGCAGTGAGAGCAACTAGCACTGAAGATAGCTGAAAATTACAAAGTTTACTTTTTAGTTGATAAGAAAAAAAATCTTGAACTTCAGATCCTTTGTGGACTAGGTTGCTAGAAAAGAATTCCTAATCTTTCTGTGTGAATCCTTTAGTTAGGCTACTTCGATTAAACGTATTTATTTAGTGTTAGCCTGTGCCAAGTACACATAGACACTGTGGATATGATGATCCCAGTCTCTCTGCTCCCCACTCCCCGTGTGTGTGTGTGTGTGTGTGTGTGTGTGTGTGTGAGTGTATGGGGGCGGGAGATATGTATACATATATAAAATCATGCCTAACCTTCCTCTGTTTATGTCTGACTCATTCTCTAAGGTTACTTTGAAATCCAGTCTTTCTCTGTCAGGTACTCAAGCCACTTACTTGACATGATCTAATTTGCACACTTAATGAGATGTTCTCTGGTCCACCATCCAAATCAAAATATGAAATAGGACTGGGACAGCATGACCTTATGCTATGCCGCACACCATCCCAGAGGCATTCAAATCATAGCTACAGGCTCAAGTTCACAGGGCTCTGATTGTCAACAAATAGTTGCTGAAATTCAAATTGTTCCTATTTCCAGGGAAGCTCAACAGAAGCCACATAACAGTAACCCACAACTCCCTGAGTGTCTACTGGGGCTTCTCCTCTAAGAACTGACTGGGCGGGGTGGGGGGCGGGGGAGGTCAGAGGCTTAGCTGGCCCCTGTGTCATCTAACCTGAGGAAGGCTGCACAAGAGACCACTGCGGGAGAGAAAAGAAAGGGCCAAGATAAGAAAAACAGAGCAAGCATGCATTTATACCTATGAGCACTTAAAGAGATACAGGCACTTTTTATAAGAGACATGGATACGTGGACTTGACACATGCCTGCCCATATAGTCCAAGGTCAGCTGCAATTTGCTTTCTGAGCTTTTATATCACAAGCCTTCATCACCTGCTTTGAATATGCAGTGTCCAGATATGCAAATTGGTACTTGTCTATTAACCTAGGGCATTAATGAAATCACTCCTTCTGAAAATCTTAATTTTAATTAAAATTAGATCTACAGCCTCACAGGTCTCCAGTGCATTTCTTTAAGCTATGGATGTTGTTTTCTACTGAATGCTAACACAGGATCTTAGGAAAGCCTGGGGAAGCTTCTTTTGATCTGAAATGCCTTTGTTTTGTTTCATTTTATTTTACATTTTCTTTCTTTAACCTGAGATAATCAAGTGTTTGTCTAGGCTCTTAGCAAAAAAGCTTTGGGATTATATAAAACATTATACAAAGTTAAACAAAGCATTAGAAATGCTATACTGAATCTTTAGTAGAAACAAAATCTCACAAAATATATGAATGTAATAAAAGTTGTTTGATGACACTAAAGTCATAAAGGAAAAAGGCCATCCCCCTGCAATCTAAAGAAGACAAGTGATAGTATTACCCACATTATCAGTAGTTTCATCTCCTTGATAGCTACTCTTGAGTGTTTACTTTCCCCTGAGCACAGAGCTTTGTGACTATACATCACCTCACCTGTTTCTCCCAATGGACCTGTAAAGCAAGTATTCCTCTCCCAACTCACCGAAAAGAAAAACTGAAGCTTAGGGTGTTTAAGCAAACTGCCCACTGTGGCAAGTTAAAAGTAAGGGAGCAGAGACAACCCCAGTCTGTTTCACTCCAAAGCATGCGATAACCCCACACACACAAAAAAAACCTCACGAGCAGGTGACCAAGCTGCTCGAGGTTGAGTATACCTGGTATAAAAATGGCAAAGCAGCTAACTCCTCTCCTCCTAAGGAGCTTATAAATTTAGAACGGAGATCATCTCAGAATACGTCTCCCAGACCAGAGGTGAATTTCTAGCCCCCAGGTTGAGCCAGAACAATAGTCACCTTGGCCCTTGGACTTAACCACAGTGGCCCTCAGAGATGTTTATTTTCAGACTTTCTCTTTGGCACTATAACTTAGCTGGTGCTAATAAGCCATCACTTGCAAATACCTCCTGTGTTTGTTATTAGAATGTGCTCTGGTATTTGAGAATACTGGTCACTATTGCATATGGGTCTCCTTTAGGAAGACTCAGAGCAAAAATTTTTCTCAGGTTCCGATGCCAGCAAAACATGCCTCTCTTGAGCAACAGGTATGTTTCTGTGACTGTTGTGAGCCTTATGACTGATCATGTTTCCCCTTTCGCTTTGACAGCTAGGAAGCTTAAAACCAGCTGACTACAAAATACTGTGCAGAAAACTGGGCTATGCCTCATGTACTAATAATTTCCAAGGCTTAATTTTACTACCCTAACCTTTTTCTTTCCCCTCTTAATTCATTACATTAAATTTTTTTCTCCTATAGTATTTTACTGTAGACTTGTATGTAAAGCTTTTCAAACCCTATTCAAGGTAGAGGCATTCACCCATTTATTGATTTCTGTGTGTAACAGAATCTCTGCATTTGCACCTGGAAAAGATAAACAGCCCCCATTACCCTGAGAGCTCCTCACAAACAGGGACGGTGTCTTACTCATCTCTGTCTCCTTAGTACAAATCCTGGGCTTGGCATAACGTCGGCACTTATTAAACACATTGAATTGAATTGAATTTTGAAATATCCCCAGGGAATCTTTGGGAGAGTCTGAAAAACTATTTAGAACTTTAAATTACTGTCTCAGCACTTCAGTCCCCATTAGATGAGAGAGTTTTTTGTTTATATGCTGAGTCCTGTCATAAGTGAGAAGAAAGTTCTGTTCTACTAGAGTCCATGTCTGAAAATGCAGTGCCCCAGCAGATCGTCCATGACATGGTTCCCCGATACGCCACCCCTATCAGAGCACCCCACGTACCATGGGGGCTCAGGAAATGTTTGTTGAATAAATGCTGAAATCTGAGGATCTTGGTATCTTTTGTGTACAGAAGTGAGAAAATGCTTTCTTCTGATGCCTCTCTGATTACCCTCAATAATCAATGTTGAATAAATGCAGCATTGCATGAGGCTAGAAACTAAGTGGCTAGGCTCAGACATACTTGGTTTCAAATCCTGGCTATGCCACTAGCTTTGCAACCAGACCCCTTCCAAGTAAGCAAGTTATCTAAGCCTCCATTTACTCACCTTTTAATGGTGAATAATCATACTACTTACTCATGGGATTATTGTAAAAATTTAACGATACACTGCAGTGCACCTAGCCCGACACCTTGTATGTTGTGATTACTTAGTAAATGTGGGCTGTCTTGCTTGTTTTCTTATATTTGTTCCAAACTCAACCATCAAACATCTACCCTTACAGACCAAAACGTCCTCTATCTCAATCTCCAACAGCATCAAAATCTTGCTCAGCCCACCCTCTTTCCCCAGATCCAGGGTCATGTAAGTTTTCACCCTTCTCCCTACAATGGAGGGCTGTTGTGGGGTGGGATGAGAGGGGAGCAGGGCTCATTAACAGTTAACTTCAAAATCCTCTTAACATCCTGGAAATAATTGAAAAATGACAGGGCTTCTCCACTATTTCAAAGAGATACTGAGAAATGGGATTTGAATGTAAAGCAAGTATCATTAAGAAGACTGAAATATTTGGGAGCCTCATGGCTGATTTCTGAGGATTAGATTTAGAAAAACAAACACTCTTTAAGTGAAGCATGGACTGAATTTATGAGTTAGAGACAATTCTTTGCTTTGAAAGATAAATCTCTTCAAAGTGATGACAATATAAAAATATGTTTGCTTTTAATTTAGTGTTTATGAAAGACACTTTAGACTTACCTACACAGAACTCGAGCACAGAGCCTATGAGTTGGTGATTAGTATAATCTCCCACTGAAGCCTTGTCCTCGAGTCACCACAAACCCATCTGGTCCGCTGTATGCATGGGAAAGAGAATGACATTAGCATTGTGTCTACACAAAGACTAACTCTGCATTTAGAGACAGGATGAAGGAACCACTGAATGCACAATTACCCAACAGTCTTGGGTCCTCTCAGTACAGAAATGTGCTTCCCCGGGAACTTCCACTTCAAGGTCATGAGCACCATTGCTGAGGGGTGCTCTGCAGTTACCCACACTGGGGCAACAAAGAACTTATGTTTGGACTCTTCAGGTCCCTCTCATTATTAAGGAGCCAAACTGAGTGTTCTGTCTATCTGTCCCCTAACGTCAACCCCCCAAATGGAGGCCTCTCCTCTGGGCTCAGAAACAACACAGCTATTATTGTTTCAAACCTTATAATGATAAGTTAGCAACAAATGACTACACAAGCTACACTACACCCTATACCCCTGAGGGGCCACAACATGAAGCATGAGGGCCACTCCTTGAGCTGGCAGTGCTCCTCTTGGGTAGTGAGCTGGTCAGCACTAACAGACAGCTTATCTTTGAGAATTTACACTTGTGTTCTCATATATTGCACAGTGATTAAGAGCATGGGTTTGGAATCTGACTGCATGCGTTGCAACCACTGTGCAACCTTGGGTGCAGCACTTTCTTCTTTGTGTCTCAGTTTGTTTGTTTGTTTATCTGTAGAAAGGGAGTAATAATGGGACTTACTTCAGGGAGCTGTTGTGATGATTAGTATATAAATGAATTAATATGTGTATTAGTCTGCTTGAGCCACTATAATAAAACACCATAGACTGGGTGATTTAAACAATTTAAACTATTTTCTCATAGTTCTGGAGTCAAGAAAGTCCAAGATCAAGGTTCCAGTAGGGTCTAGTTTCTGGTGACAACCCTCTTCCTGGCTTCAGATATCCACCTTCTCACTGTGTCCTCACATGGTGGAGACAGGAATCTCCCTCTTCCTCTTCTTCTAAAGCTCCTAATCCCATCATGAGGGCCCAGCCCTCATGACCTCTTCTAACCCTGATTACCTCCCAAAGACCCCATCTCCTAATACAGTCACATTGCAGGTTAGGGCTTCAACGTATGAATTTTGAGGGAATACAAGTCAGTCCATAACAATAGGTATAAAAAGTTTAGACCATTAAGTACTAAATAAATGATAGCTATTTTGTTTCTTATGCCAGGTAACTTACATGTGGCCTTGCTTAAAAATCAGAGCAATTCAGACATAGGGATATCCTCTTCATCTGAGGAGCTCAGAGAATTATCAGCCTTGACCTTAGGGTGGCAAAGCTGACTTGACCCAGTCTGACCCTAAAGCCAATGTGTTTTCTGTATTACCACTCTACTCCATCTTTAAAAAAAAAAAATTTAACTAAAGCTATAAATTTTCTCTACCGTTTTTAGTTATTAAAATACTCCCATTAAAAAAATATTTTATGGAAACATAATGGTCCTACAAATACCCTTGTTTTTGTGGAAGAAAGCTTTAGTGGCTTAAAATAAACAAAGGTCAATTTCTGACTCACACTGTATGTCTAACCATAGATAGGCAGGGAGGCTCTACTCATGAGGCTGATAAAGCAGCCACCATCTCTAAAATCCAATGAACTCACATCACCAGCCCAGTGTTCCAGCCCAGAAGTGGCACAGTTCATTCTCACAACTCATCGCCTGGGGTTGATCACATGGTTCCACTTACCCACAACGTGCCCAAGAAGTACAGCCTATTGTGGGCCTGGAAGGGAAGAAATCCAGAACATTGGGGGAAAGCACACCAGCCCACATAAGATCACATCTGACAGTCAGATGCTGAAGTATAGTTTTTCTAATACTGAAACAGGATTAAGAACATATTTATAAAACACAGGAAAAGCATTATCTTAGTTCCAACTGATGACGTATTTCTCGTCTTTTCCTCTTGGTTGGTAGCTAAAAGCATTATAATTACCCTTTCCACCCCCAGCCAAGACAACTATGGGGAAATGACAATCACCTTATGGAGTAGAGACAGTGGGGGAGCAGAAGGAAGGAGATCAGAGGATGAGAAGGAGACTCATTTCCCATGTTCAAGGGATGATGTTTTCATCCACTGAGATTTATATAAAATTAAAAATAAAAAATACCATAGACTGGGTGGCTTAAACAACAAACATTTATTTCCCACAGTTCTGAAGGCTGAGAAGTCTAAGATCAAGATGACGGCAGATTCAGTGTCTGCTAAGAACCCACTTCCTGGTATAAACAGCTATCTTCTTGCTGTGTCCTCAAATGGCCGAGGGATGAGAGAGCTCTCTGGAGTCTCTTTAAAAGGGCATGAATCCTCTTCATGAAAGGTCTACCCTCATGACCTAATCACCTCCCAAAGGCCCCACCTCCTAATACCATCATCTTGGGGAGTAGGCTTTAACATAGGATCTGGGGGAACACATATATTCAGTCCATAGCATTCCAGCCTCGACCCCCCCCCCCAGAATGTATGCCCTTCTCACATGAAACATACATTTATTTCAGCCCAACAACCTCAAAAGTCCTAACTTGTCCCAGTATCGTCTCTAAGTCTAAAGTCCAAAGTCTCATCTAAACATCATTTAAATCAGATATGGGTGAGACTCGAGGTTTGATTTATCCTGAAACTAAATTCCTCTCCAGTTGTGAAACTTTGAAACCTAACAAGGTATGTGCTTCCAAATTCAGGGGTGGGACAGGCATAGGATAGACATTCCCATTCCAAAAGGGAGAAACAGGAAAGAAGGGAGTGCCAGATAGTAAAGTCCAAAACCTAACAGGGCAAATTCCATTAGACCTTAAGGCTGGAGAATAATCCACTTTGACTTGATGCTCTGTCTTCCAGACCCACTGGAATGGCATCGTCATCCCCACAGCTGGCCAGGATGCGGCCCATGAAGCTGTCTGCAGTGGTCCTACCCACATCACAGCTCTCTTCTAAGAGCCACCAACACCACAGCTCTCTGCAGTGGCCTGACCGCTGAGGCACTGGGTAGAGGTATCTTGGTCAGTCTGGACTGGAGTGGCAGCTGCACCCTTTGAAACCACTCTGCCTCCTGGGCTCTTGCACCCTGAGTCTTTGGTGTAAATAGTAGCCCCAGTGATTTTTGAACCATTTCGGGGAGATGAGGATGCTTAGAGGTCATTCTTCCCTTGTCTAGAAGAATAGCACTAGGATTCTGTAGAGATGGTTGTTTAGGTCGATGGTTGATATTCATAGTAATCTCCTTATTAAACACCCTACTCTCCTCTCTCAGGGGTTCCAATTGCACATGTATTAGCCTGCTTTAAGTAGTCCCATGACTCACTGATGCTCTGTTCATTTATTTCAGCTCTTTTTTCTTTCTGTGTTTCAGATTGGATAGCTTCCATTGCTAAATCTTCAAGTTCACGAATCTTTTCCTTCAATATCCAATCTGTTGTTTATTCTATTCATATTTTTCATCTTACACATTCCATTTTTCATCTTGAGATTTTATGTTTCTTTTATCTTCTATGTCTCTACTTAACATATGCCATATCTCCTCTTTCTTCTTGAAAATATGAAATACAGTTATAGCAATCATTTCAATGTCTGTGTTGCTAGTTCTAACATCTGTGTCACTTCTGGGCATGTTTCTATTAACTGATTTTTCTTCTTATATGGGTCATATTTTCCTGTTTCTCTGTATGCCTAGTAATTTTTTATTGCATGCCAGACATGGTGAATTTATCTTTGTTGAGTGCTGGATATTTTCGTATTCCCATATTTTTGAGCTTTATTCTGAGATGCAGTCATATCATTTGGAAAGAGTTTGATTTTTTTGAGGCTTGCTGCTAAGATTTGTTAGGTAGAATTCAGCAGCTTTTGTTTAGGCATACATTTGTCCCACCACTGAGGCAATACCCTTCTGAATACTCTTTTATTTCTCTGATGTCCTGTGAATTATGACATTTTCCACTCTTATGTGGTAGGAACATAACTATTCTCAGTTCTGTATGAGCTCCATGAAATGTTCCCTCTGCTCCTCTTTGTTGGTGCTTTCCCCAGACTTGGGGAGTTTCCCACAAGCATGTAGCAGTAGTCAGATGCAGATGGAAGGAGGACCGATCTCCGGATCCATCCAGCGCTTGCTGCACCGGCACTCTGTCCTGTGACCTAGAGCCACGTTGGCTTCCCCAGGTGCCAAACTCCAGCTCTTCAAATCATGGAGGTCACTGGGAACCCTGGGCTCCTCCGCCCTACACTGCAGCCTGGAACTCACTCCAGGCACTAAGCTGGAGGAATCCTATGGTTCACCCTCTTTGTTTTCCCAGCCTCAGAGGCCAATGTCCTGCATTGCCTGATAGATAATGTCTGCAAACCTTTACTTCATATATTTTGTCCAGTTTTCAAGTGGAGGATACATTCAGTCTCTATTATTTTTGAGACAGAAATTGTCTCCTTACTTCTTATTTTTGCTTCATCATCACAAATTCAAGTTAGATAAAATGCTTTCCTCTTATAGAAAATGACAGCTTGAGTTAAACTGGGAAATATAACACGCAGATTAATCCAATGTTAATTTTCATAATTGGA
This sequence comes from Hippopotamus amphibius kiboko, assembly GCF_030028045.1. Lineage (NCBI taxonomy): Eukaryota > Metazoa > Chordata > Mammalia > Artiodactyla > Hippopotamidae > Hippopotamus > Hippopotamus amphibius. Next base: position 226,740,932 of record NC_080186.1, read on the forward strand.
AGCCCTAGTTATATTTTGAAGTCATCTTTTATTTGCCATTTTGATTTTTTTAGTTGTCCTTATTTTTACTAATTTCAATCACCATGGGATATATTTAACATTCTAAAATATTTCTGGTACATTTATATTATATTTTTAGTATATTCTTATAGAGTTTTCAAACTGGGAAAAGTCTTAGCCATTCGGTAATGAAATCTCGTTTCTCTACGTGACAAGTAGATCTAGAGAGTTTTTGTGTGCAATATAACACAGTTACCCAGGAGCAGAGTAAAAACCAGAAGCCATTTCTCCTTTCATTAAATCACTGATGTACTAAGCAGTCAGCTAGGGAGTCCAAATGAGTGCCAGGCACTGCTCCAGACATTTTCTGCAAAACTGTTTTCTTCTCTACACTCGTGATGCTCACAGTCTGATAGTGCTGACAGTCATGTAACAGATAATTAGAATGCAATGTGGAAAATGCAACTGTGGAGGTGTGCACAGGATGCAAGAGAAGAGGATGGGAGTGATTTTGTTGTGGCTGCTGTTATCGAAGCTGCAACTATATATTTCCCCTTAATGTTAGACACCAAGCTTTCTAAACTTTTTATTAAAGTGTTACACACATACATAAAAGCATGTAAATTATTTTCATAAAATGAACTCATCATGTTATCAGCACTAAAAATCAAGAAACAGAATATTACCAGCACCTGAAAAGCCCCCTTCTGGTCATAGTACCTGGGAAAACAACGCAAATCCTCCCAGGAGAGGCCACATGAGATGACTCCCAGTTCATTGCTCTCTCCACTGAACCAAATGTCCCTCTCATTGAAGCCCTCCAAAATCTTCCAAAATTCACAGATGCCACAGAAACCTCTTCTAAAGTGATTATGACAGTAAACATATTGAAGAGATTCTGCTTGTAGAAAACTGACAGGGGTTCTTTTTTTTTTTTCCTAATTTTAGCATCTCTGTAATACCATGCTGGTTTCGCTCAAGCCTTATGGACAGCTTTAGTCCTTAAGGTTTGGTCTTTCGGTACTTCGAGGGGAAAAGAAAAGGGAGGCAGAAGGAATATCTAACGGTATGAAAATTCCAGCAACCAAACATACCTGGAACATTTACACATTTATACTCTAATAAATGTATTGTAGGGTTGCTGTTAACACCTATCCTAATTAATTATTAAATAAATTCTTAATGTTGATAAATTTTCTTTTAAATTAGCACTGGAAATGAACATGTGAAATGCTAATTGGAGATGAAAGTACAAGAAATGAAATGTTGCTCTGAGAAGGATTCAGTTTGACTTCTCTTTGTCCCTTAATTCTATTTCACAAAATCAAATTTGCCTTTCATTCCTTCATCAGACTTTTTCATTAAAGAGAAATCTGTAATGCTTCACAAATTTTGTGATGCCACAACTCAAACAATTAGCTAACAAGTCATCAAAACCAGATGCTATTATTTCCAATATACATGAAAAACACCCGTCACTGCCTAATTTTATATAACTCCAAAGGCCCCAGCTAGTGATGATGTGACAGCTGAGGGTAATACGTCTGTAAGTTGGATAAACATATGAATCTTGTTAAATCCTACAGGTAGCTCTAGCTTCACAAAATATCTGTATTATTCAAAAGCTGGCTGCAAAATTGGCTGCTTCAATGATTTTCATTACAATGATGGGAATTATTTTCTATAGTTATATCCCCCGTTGTTCCTGCCTCAGAATTGAGGGGAAAACATAGTACATAGGATTTTGTTGTCACTGGATTTAGGATTATCTTGGAAATACAATCTGTGGTGCTACAAACTCCAGAACAACATCTCTTTCATCTTTAAATGACGTGTCTATTTTCTTCCGGATGTTCTAGCTTAGGAAAGAATCTATAGCAATTCCCTCAAGTTATCAAGCTATAATTCAAATCAAATGTTTACCTCTAAAACACACCACTTAACAAAAATTAAAACTATGAACCAGAACTATTTGAAAGAGGATGAAACAGATCTTAATACAATCAAACCACATCTCTATAATTGTGGTCTTGCCATATCCTATCCACCGTCTAATGCTTTACCAAATTTTCCATCACCAAATTTTCTCTCCTTCCCAGCGTGAAACCAATGACACTCAAGTCATAATTTAACATGTATAGTTCTTCTTCCCAGATGTTATTCCAGCTTCTTGACTATATGTAAACTCCACTGAACATAAGGACGAGGTCTTCTCACGTCCAGGCAGAGAGCTGCCTTGCAGGCTGACTCTGCTAAGTGGCAGCTTTCTGTCTCTGTCTTCTTCCTCATTCTTCTTTGCCCGAGAAGCACCTTCTCAAATCGTTTTTCACTCCTGCTCTCGGCCACAATCACTGCACTTCCAGGCTTTTTAAAGTCTTGCGATGTATATGATAGTGAAAAACTCACCTTTGAATGAATCCCCCATTTGGGAGCCCACAATTTGAAAATGGAGCCATTTGATCAGATCCCTCCATTATTTCAGCCAATTTATGAATCAGTACAATAGGTACGTTAGTGCCTATGTACCCTTGGCAAGCAGAATTGAGAGCAAATAATTCTGCAATAAGCGGTTTAATGACTAAAAAAGTGACTAATTGCACACAAAGGACCTATTCATAGAGCAGAGCCCTATGCAGAATCTGAAAAGTCTTTAGTTATCTTAAAATAAAGTTCAAATGGTCTATTATACTAGAGCTTAAGTAGGCACAATTTCTAAATGAGCTGATTAGAGCTGGAGGCTCTCTGTGCTTTTCAGGCTTTGCCAAATATACATACAAACACAGCCTCTATGGAGTCCCGCTTGCACAGTTATAATTTTATGCTTCATTTATGAATTCCCAAATGGGCCAGGATGAGCTCTGCAGAAGCTTATTTTTCCCTCTTTGAGATGATTACTTGACTCAACCCACAGCCATACCAAGGCTTGGTAATAGCGTAATGTACTGTGTACGGAGCCATTAGCCCAAAAGTTGCATCAGCTTTCTCTTCCTAAGGCCTGGAAAATTCTGAGATACTGAGAAGAAGAAAAAGGCATGATTCTGGAAGAGACTATGCATCTCAAACCGTCCTGTACCTTTCTACCAACTCCCCCGCTTCCATGCAGTTACTATAAGGGGAGGCTTCCCATATGAAGAAGATTCTGTGTCACATTTCAACCAAGTTCCTTGGTGGACTCACACTCCCCACCCCACCCCACCCGCAACCTCCTCATCCCCTCCCTCCACCCACCCCCTCCCCTCTCCACCTCCTGCCCACTCTTCCCCCTCCTGCAAGGTCAATCATAGCAAATCAGATGCAGCAGAAAACTGGGAGAGGAGAGCACATTGCCCACAATTTCCTACACCATCTCACCAATTGTTCCCACTCTCAGCATCCTTCTCACCTATCAGAGATACCTAAGCCACCTCCGAATCACCTAGAGATCGGATTAAAAATGCAGGTGCTTGTGTCCTGCTGCAGGCCTACTGAATCAGAAATAGGAAAGGTGGCCAGGAATCATCATATTATCAAGCCCCCTCCTTCACTCTTAGTGTACTGGCCTTTTAGAACCTCGAGCCCATGTACTGCCTTAGAGGGAAGCAGTGAAAACATGCAAGCAGTGGTCTGGGTCTCATTGCTGACAATCTATAGCCCAAATAATTGGGCTCCCCAGGCACAATGATGCTACCTAGCAAATCCTTTATTCTCTTTCTACACAGTGGTATAGCCAAGAGCACAGCACAAAGGGTCCCCATGACTTGGTAGAGAAAGCAAGCAAATGCAACTTCCTTTCACTGCAACACACAAAACCCAACAGACAAAGCACCTCAAATCCCCAGTTTTAAAGCCTGGCTCTACCTTGACTCTACCTGGCTTGGCCCTATCTGATTCCCATTCTGCCTGAATCAGGAAGATATTTCATATGTTTTCATGATTAATCAAGAGTGAGCTTGTCTATAATGCTTCTCTCTCAAATAAGAAGCCTCACGCTAAATTCTTTTCTCTCCTTCCCGTCTGGCCTCACTCTTTCCTGGGTCTCTCAACTGTTAATAGCTCTAGAGAAAAAAGTCTAACTGAAGTTACCTCAGAACTTGCTCTTAATAACTAACTGGGTTTTAGCTTAATAGCAGAGATAGTCCTTACCATGGCTACCCTTTACGTTAAAGTGCTGGGAATCGGTTACTTTAAAAGAAATGGGTCAAGTACTATAAATTTCTTCTTCAACCACCCTATTGTACTATTTATGAAAATAAACTTATTTTGAAGCACTGTGGCAAATAACATAATAACACAATTACATTCCATATGATCAGGGCTAGTATCTGCCTTCAAAACATTAATGAAATATACAACATAGCTCCAGACAGTTAAGAATTTGTCTCCACTGCAGAGGTGTATTTTTCTTCCATAAGTACAAAGTCAAGGCTTGTGAGCTTCATTTTGTTTTTTCAAAAGATTAAGTAAATAAAATTGGGAACAGTTTGTTTTATTGCTGATGGTTAAATATTCAAAAGATTGCTCCACTAAGAATTGCTCGTAGAAGTAGCTGCAATGCTGTGATAAATGAGCAGTACATTTCCAATGTGTTAAAATGTTTGAAATCCACTGAACAAATGCTGAGTCTCATTCTGAACTAGCAGCCACACTTATCTCCCATGATTATTTCCTTTTTAAATACAACAGAATGATTTGGCATATGCCAGGGAAAATGTTATGCAAATTTTGATATTTTCTCAACGGTACAAATTGAAATGTGGCTTTCTGTTGCAATAATCAATTTATAGGTGATATTCTTAGGGAATGTCACAATCACAGATTACACATATTTAATAGCTTATAATTTTTCTTTTTATTGAAGTAACAGAAAGATTGTAAAATAAGATAGGTAATATGTTTTTAAATAAATAGAAGAAAATTAAAATAGCATGTTTTTTAATCCAACACTATCCAACCATAATAACTATTCACTCAATAATAACCACAGTTAATACTTTGATAACTATTATTGGAATCTTTTTTTGGAACATAGTTTAATACTTTCTTCCAAAATATTTGTGACCACTTTCTATCTATCTGTTAAACTATTTATGAAGATAAATGGGATCTCCCCCTTCTTCTAACTAGTTTTCATTGGATACAGAAAAACTGTAGATACTTTATATACTTATTTTATAAATGAACACCTGCTGAACTCTTACTAATTGTAATTTAATTTCTCTTACTTCTCTTGAGTTGTCCAAGCAGGCATTTATATCATCTGAGAAAAATATTTTTCTTTTCCTCTGGTAATACTTATATATTTTCTTATTGAAATGTCCAGAACTTTGTCAAATCAGAGTAGTGGTTACCTTGGGTATCCTTGGGATATCCTTATTTTTTTTACAAATTTAAAAAAAATGATTCTTGAGGTTTCTGTCAAATATAATGTTAGTGATTGGTTTCAAGTAGATACTCTTAATCACTTCAGTGAGATACCCTGTCTACTAAGATATTTTAAAGTCAGAATTGATATTTTTCTAGAGTCTTTGGATGTCTACTAAGATGGTCAAATCTACTTTTCCTTGGACTCTGACAAATTACAAATAAATTTTCTAATATTAAACCATCCTTGGATTCCTAAAACTATTCTTTGTCACCATAATTTAATCTTTTAATGTGCGGCTTATATCCACTTGTGAGTGTTTACTTAGTATCACTAGTCTGTTTTAAAAATTGTAGGGTTTTTCTAAAAATAACTTCTTAAAAATATTTATTTTTTTATTGCAAAAGTACTATTTTAATATTGAATAACATTAAAATAAAGATATATAAAAAGAAAAAAAGTAGAATTCCCTCATAATCCTTCAATTCCCCCTCTGAAAATTATTACTATTAATTCTTTGGCTTATCTTGAATTGAGTTAATTCTTTATTAATAAATGTTTAGATGGTTTAAAGTTTTTGCTATTATAAACGACACTGTAGTGAATAATCTTATATATATATATATATATATATATACTTTTGCATATATGTGGGGATATTTCTATGAAAAAGATTCCCAGATGTAAACTGCTTTTGTAAGTGTTCTATTTTAATAAATATAGCTAAGTTGCCGCTTCAAAACATGTACCAATATAAGCTGCCACCAACTAATTATGTGTAAAACAGAAACTGTTTCTCCATACTTTTGACACATTGGTATCATCAGTATTTTAATTATTAACAATATAATAGTTTAAAAAGCTATCTTTATTGTTTAATTTGTATTAATTTAATTATTAGTGGGAATGAAGATCTTCTATATATTCATTAATCATTTGTGTTCCTTATTGTGTAAATTATCTCTTCATGAAATGTATCCATTTGTCTAAGTGATGTGTCTTTTTCTTATTAATTTTTAAGTGTTCATTGTGTGTAAGGCATATTGGTTTCTGACTGTCTTTAGCTGTTGCTCACAATTTCCTGTTTGTCATTTTCCTTTTGATTTTATACTGAATTTTGCTGTGCACATTTCTTTTTTTTCTTCAGATCTTTCTTGGAGTATAATTGCTTTACACTCTTTTGCCAGTTTCTGTTGTACAACAAAGTGAATCAGCTGTATTTATACATATATCCCCATATCCCCTCCCTCTTGAGCCCCCCTCGCATCCTCCCCACCCCAGCCCCCTAGGTCATCACCAAGCATCGATCTGACCTCCCTGTGCCATGCAGCAGCTTCCCACTACCCTTCTATTTTACATTTGGTAGTGTATATATGTCAATGCTAATGAAGCTCTCACTTCACCCCAGCTTCCCCTTCTCCCCCTTGTCCTCAAGTTCATGCTCTACATCTGCATTTTTATTCCTGCCCTGCCACTAGGTTTTTCATGTTATATAAGATAGTGTTGTGTAATACAGTGCCATAGAGTGAATTCAGGGGATGAAATCAACCTGACTGGGTTCAGAATTCCAGCTTCACCATTTACTTACTGTTACTTAACCTCCCTCTGCCTTGGTTTTCAAACCTATAAAAGAGTTATAGTAATAAAATCTACATATCTCATTGGGTTAAGGGTATTAAATAAGTAAAAGAAAATGTAAAGAGCCAAAAACAGTGCCTCGCACTTGAAAATGCTCAATAAATATTGATCACTCTTATCATTGTCCGTCATTATCCAAACTTCCTTTATGGGTTTTGAATTTCATTTCAATTCACAATCAGGAAGACATCGACCCAAAAATATTTTTAAAATAAATAGAAACTCATGCTTCCTACTGTTGCTTTTATAGTTTATTCGATTGGTTAGCTTTTTAGTTCTAAGTATATGTCCGTGTGATTTATCTAGAATTTATATCAGTGAATCCAGGTTCATTATTTTCCAAATAACTATACAATTTTCCCAACACTATTTTTTTGTAAATAATCCATCTTTATCCCATTGATTTGAAATGCCATCTTCATCACATAAATTTTCATATTTTTTTTAATTTGCCTTCAGAGTACCTCAGAATCACATTATCATAACACATTTTAATATTTGGCAAGGTATTGATATTTCCTCAGTTTTAAAACTTCCTTTTCATTCTTGCTTGTACTTCCTTACAGAAAATCTTTAGAGTCATTTTGTCATATTTCAGAAAAAGTTTGTTGATAAGTTGGAATTGCACTGCTTATAGATTGATTTAGGGAGAACTTTCATTTTTATAATATTAATTGATCATATCTAAAGCCAATTTCTTCCAGTTTTTCAAAACCTTTATGTAGTCTGTATTTTTCAAATCATTTCAGTCAAGCATGATACAGCACATTTTGAGTCTCTCTGTTTAAAAAGAGGATTTTAGAACACTTTTACTCCCTTCTTGACTTGCATCATATTACACCTGCTTCTCAGTCTTAATATTTCTGATGTTTTCTCTAATTATTATATGTAATTCAAAAATAATGTAATATTAATCTTTAAAATTTTATTTTATATTTTATTTATTTTCATAATCAGATTTAAATCCATAAGTAGTTTCCAAATATAGACGGTGGAATTTCTTTAACTACCCTTCTGTTATCAATTTTTTAAAGGCTTTAATTTTTATAGCAGTTTTAGGTTCACAGCAATATTAATCAGAACGTATAGAGAGTTTCCATATATGCTGACCCCACACACACTCTCAGCCTCCCCTGCAATCAATACCCCCACACCAGAGTGTTACATTTCTTATAATCAATGAACCTGCATTGACAGATCATCACCCAAAGTCCACAGTTTACATCAGGGTTCACTATTGGTGTACATTCTGTGGTTTTTGACAAATATATAATGATATGTATCCACCATTATAGTATCATATAGAATAGTTTCACTGCCCTAAAATTCCTCTGTGCTCCACTTTTTCTTTCTCCCCTATCCCCCAACCCCTGGCAACCATTGATCTTTTTAGTCTCCATAGTTTTGCCTTTTCCAGAATGTCATGTAATTGGAATAACACAGTATGTAGCCTTTTCAGATTGGTTTCTTTCACTTAGTAATATGCATTTCAGATTCCTCCATATCTTTTTATGACTTGATAGCTCATTTCTTTTTAGTACTGTATAATATTCTATCATCTGGATATGCCACAGTTTATTTATCCATTCACCTACTGAAGGACATCTTGGTTGCTTCCAAGTTTGGGCAACTATAAATAAAGCTGCTAGTAGGTGTGTAGTGGTATATCATTGCCATTTTAACTTGAAATTCCTTAACAATATATAGTCCAGAGCATCTTTTCATATGCTTACTTGTCATCTGTTTATCTTCCTTGGTGAGCTGTCTGTTCATGTATTTTGCCCATTATTTAACCCAGTTGTTTTTGTTTTTGTTTTTAATTGTTGAACTTTAAGAATCCTTCGGCTACTTAAGATAACAATCCTTTACCAGTGTATCTTTTGCAGATATTTACTCCCAGTCTGTGGCTTGTCTTCTCATTCTTTTGACAGTGTCTTCTGCAGAGTAGAAGTTTTAATTTAACAAAGTCCAGCTTATCAGTTATTTCTTTGATGTATCATGTCTTTGGTGTTGTATCTAAAAATTCACCACCATACCCAAGGTCATCTAGACTTTCTCCTATGTTATCTCCTGAGAGTTTTATAGTTTTGGACTTTACATTTAGTTCTATGATCCATGTTAATTTTTTTGAAGGGTGTAAGGTCTGTGTCCAGATTCATTTTTTTGTAAGTGGATGTCCAGTTCTAACACCATGTATTGAAAAAACTAGCTTTTCTCCATTGTGTTGCCTTTGCTGCTTTATCAAAAATCTGTTGACTCTATTTATATGAGTTTATTTCTGGGTTCTCTACTCCATTTCATTGATCTATTTGTGTATTCTTTTGTTATCAATTTTTAATTTTATTGCATTTTCATCAAAGATCATGGTCTATATGATAATACTAATTATATTTGTAGAGACTGGGACATAATCAATTTCTGTAAATGGTTTCATACACACTTTTCAAAGTACCTTTTATAATTGCTGGGTTCAGAGTTTAATAAATCACAATTGTTCAAGTTTTTTAATTCTTATTTTTTTCTCTAGATGATCTATCAATGAGAGGTTTATTAAAAGTTCCCATTATCATCATGAAATTATTTTTGTGATTCCATTTTTAATTTGTATAATTTGGAAATACATTGTTCAGGGCTTAGAAGTTCAAGATTGTTACATCTTCACGGTGAATTACTCCTTTTATCATTATATAATGACCCTCTTTATTCCTATTTATGCTGTTTTGTCCTAATATCTAGTCCAACCAATATTAATTTGGCTATTCCAGCTTTCTTTGCACTAGTGTTTGTATTAGTGTTTGCTTTGTATATCTTTTCAAACTTTTTACGACATTTTATTTTTGACATAGGTATAAAATAGGTAAAAGGTGAATATAGTAGGATTCTGTATTCTTATTTAGTTTACTAATTTATTTTTATTACTTTTACCATTTTATCTTACGTGTTCTATTTAACATTCTTTTACGGGAAAGAAAGGTACTTTTTTGTTCTTTCTTTCCTTCTTCAGATTAATCATATTTTCTTCACTCCCTTTTTTGTCTATTCACTGGTTAGGAGTAATAAGTTTATTTCCCTACTTTAAATAGTTGTCCTTAAATTTTTTTAATAAATTTATTTATTTATTTATTGGCTGCATTGGGGATCTTTGCTGCTGCACATGGGCTTTCTCTAGTTGCAGCTAGTGGGGGCTGCTCTTCATTGAGGTGCAGGGGCTCCTCATTGTGGTGGCTTCTCTTGTTTCAGAGCACAGGCTCTAGGTGCGTGGGCTTCAGTAGTTGTGGCACATGGGCTCAATAGTTGTGGCACACAGGCAAGTTGCTCCACGGCATGTGGTATCTTCCTGGGGCAGAGATCAAACCCGTGTCCCCTGCATTGGCAGGCGAATTCCCTTTTTTTTTTTTTTTAATTTTATTGACTGTGTTGGGTCTTTTTTTTTTGCTGTGCACAGGCTTTCTTTTTAGTTGCGGTGAGTGGGGGCTACTCTTCATTGTGTTGCGTGGGCTCCTCATTGCCATGGCTCCTCTTGTTGTGGATCTCGGGCTCTAGGCGCATGGGCTTCAGTAGTTGCAGCACATGGGCTCAATAGCTGTGGCTCACAGGCTCTAAAGTGCAGGCTCAATAGTTGTGGCACATGGGCTTAGCTGCTCCACGGCATGTGGGATCTTCCTGGAGCAGGGATCAAACCCGTGTCCCCTGCATTGGCAGGCAGATTCTTAACCACTGTGCCACCTAGGAAGCCCTGGCAGGCAGATTCTTAACCACTGTACCACCGAGGAAGTCCAGTTATCCTTAAATTTTTAATACAAATATTTGAATTGACAAAGTCAATATTTTTACCCCCCACCTGAACAATAAAAGGGTCTCAGATTCCATCTTCCACATGTTTGAATGTCTAATATTTTCATTCAATTTTATTTTTTGACCCCTCCAAATTAGTCATCATTATTACTTTTTTAGTAAATATTTATTTAAATTACCTACATGTTTAGAAATTTCTTTGCTTACTACTGTTTTTTACAACTGAATACTTTCTAGGTTAAATTTCTTCCTTCCTGGTGCATACCTTTAAAATGCTTTTTTATAAGCTCTGCTTATAGTTTGTCATAAATGAAACAGTCCAGGTTTAATTACGGTATGTGAGAAAGTAAGTCAATCATTTTATATAAAGTTGTATGAAAAAAGTATGACAAAAAGAACTCAATAGTACTGAGACAAAGAAAGGTCAAAGAAGGGACTTTATCTTCAGTAGAGATGGCAGCTGAAAAAACACTTAAAGAATCAGAAGGTTTTGACTAAAGAAGGCGAGAGAGAATGATGGAAATTACTCAGAATAGGGAATGCACAGGACACATTCAGAAACCAGCCATTTGGGTATCACTTAAAGTAACTCTAAAAGAATAAGGAGAGCTATGACAATAAAAATAGTGTGAAGTGTGAGAATGGAAGTCCTGAAGCCAAGCTGAAGAACATAAATAATGAATCTGGAAAGCTATGGGAAGCTGCTGAAGGTTCTAGAGTACTGGGGTGGCTCAACTGGGTATTTTGGGAAGATCAATCTGGTCCCAGAGTTGTGATGAATCACGTAGAAGAGAGGGAAAGGGTGGAGACCATTTAAAAGGTTATAATCAAGAACTAATTAGAACCTGAACCATAAAATGGCGACCTTGGGATTGAAAAAAGGGAAGCGAATTAAAAGAGGTATTGCAGCTGTAAATTTCTACATGAACTTTTTGTTCCTTCAGTCCTTGTGGGTCTTCTGCCTCCTGCCAACGTGCCTGGACTCTGGGCTCTCTATCTTGTGTAATGTCTAGTAACTGTGTTTTCCCAGTTTTTGTCAATCAAAATGATTCCTCACAGTCAGTCCTGATCCCAACTCTGAAAGGCAAACAGCACTCTGGTTTGCCTGCCCAGGTCAGACTCACAGCTACCTGGTTTCTGAGAACTTTCCACCCTTAAGTCTAGATTCCCCAAGCCACTGACACCCTAACCAGATGATGAGTCATAAGGGAATTAAGGAAATGACAAGCCAAAAGGAAAAAATAAGAGGTAAATAGGCAGGAATGATGAGCCTAGAAAATAATATTTTGGAGGCTTACGCATCTTGTACCCATTTAGGTGCAGGATCCATAAACCTCCACATGTCATTTTGACCTTCACTAAAAGATAGAGGTTGTCTGATTAACCCAACTTTCTGTGCCTATTTTGGTCAGGAGCGCTCTCAGAGGCAGGATTCACGTGCTGGAAAAACATCAATAAGCTTCAGAGATTGGACACTTTCCAGGAATACAGTAGTTCTTTTCCAGTGTCATTAACACTTGACCACAGATTGTGAATCAGGACATCCCACTCATCCTCTCAGCAGGTGAGCAGAGTATGCTGCTAGAATAATTTTTATACCAAGTAGGATCTTCCTCCTTGGGATTTTGCAAATACAGTAAAACCTTGGTTTGCGAGCATAATTCATTCTGGAAACATGCTTGTAATCCAAAGCACCTGTATATCAAAGCAAATTTCCCCATAAGAAATAATGGAAATTCAGATGATTCGTTCCACAATCCAAAAATATTCATATAAAAATGATTACAATACTGTAATATAATACAAAATAATAAAGAAAATACAAAATATAAAGAAAAACAAATTAACCTGCACTTACCTTTTAAAACCTTTGTGGCTGGTGTGAGGGAGACAAGAGAGAGGAGGGTTATTGTGTAGGACGACTTTCACTATCACTAATGGAATCACTGCTATCTATTGGCTCAATGGAATCTTTTTCTTTTCGTGAAACTTTAACAAGGAACCTATCCAATGACACTTGCTTTTGCCTCATTTTGAGGATTTCGCGGAAATGTGACATTGCATTGTCATTAAACAGATTCATTGCTCGCACTGCTATAGCCTTATTAGGGTGGTGTTTTTCTACAAAATTTTGCACTGTTCCCCACATTTTACACATCTCCCTAATCTCATTTGAGGTGAGCGGTTCCTCTGCCTTTTTCTCCTCCTCCTCTGCAGACGAGATCGCCTCCATAACCTCTTGCTGTTGCTTGCGATGCAGATCCATCAGTTCCTCGGTGGTTGGCTCCACTGGCTCAGTTGTGATCATGTGACGTTTGGCGTCACATACTAGTCGTATTGCAAGGCATCACTTGTTTATCAAGTTAAAATTTATTAGAAATGTTTGCTCATCCTGCGGAACAAATTACTCACAATCTGAGGTTTTACTCTACTGATAAAGGAGGCCCTCATTTTATACGAGCCTTGTGGTAAGTTTTCTGAAAATATTTTCAGAGTAATCAATCATCCAAAAGAGATCCCTGCCTGTCAATGAAAATGGCTCATGGAGTTTATTTTCTTGGAATTTAACATTACTTCTATAGTAAATCTTTTACCAAAGTTACATGGATCAATTAAAAGATCAGATATAAGCCTGAATCCAGTCAAGTATACTTAGCCTATGCATTTCATAGATAACAGAATAAATATTCATAATAACCACACATTAAATTTTGAGCATAAGGTAGGTTTATACCTCCTGTGCGGAAAACTATGCTTTTTATTCTTACATGTTTAATTCAATTAGTCTCAATGCTGGCAAAAACAATTATTCCTTTAAGCAACGTTTAGAACTATTTTTTTCTTAGATACTCTAATAAATCTCCAAAATCAGAGTTCTTCCACACACCAAACCAGATAACAATGTTTTGAGAAGGAAAGATATCCAGGCTTCACATCTAAAAAAGATACAAACACCTAATTGACAATTCAAAACACAGGCATGGAAAAAAAACAAATTATTAAAACAAGATCTCCAAATCATTTTAAAAACTAGCATAATTATAACCTGAAGAAAAAGTACCAAAAGCACAGTCAACAAAACAAAAAATGGATAAACTGGACTCATTTAGATAAAAACTTTGTCATCAAAGTACACCATAACCAGTGAAAAGAGTATACAGGAATGTCAAATGTTTGACCACAGAACACTATTTTCCCTCACAATACAGATTTTTCTCCTACATCAAAAATTTCCCAGAGGCAATTCAAGTATAATAGTCAAATAACCTGAATTTTACAAAACACTATTGGTTATAATGTAATAATCACAGAGAATAAAAGGAAGAACTATAGCGCTTGCAATTCAGTTTGAAAGTCATACTTATTAAGCAATGGATAATAAAGATGACAGTTAAAAGAATGTACTATAACAGTGTCAGCTGGGGTAGAAAAACAAAGATCACTGCTATTGAGCAGATGCTACATTTAAACTCTAGACAAGCTCAGTGATGCTCAAGTTTTGAAGCTACACATTCATTTTCTTAAACTCCAATAAATATAACTCTGTTAATATAAGTCTCTAGCTGCTAACCCACCTCTTCCCACTCAAACTATAATTTATGTCAAATGCCAGTTTTCTTATATAAAGCTCAACTGCTTCATGGCCCCTTCTTAGCATGGCCTTGCTCTCAAGGAAAGAATAGTCCTGAGAGTTGGGGGAAAAAACAACTAATTATAGCTTTATTGAAATCACTAAAGTAGTATTCTATTTATAACATACATTTCTTAAAATTCCCTTTCCCCACCTCCTCTCTCAATTTTGTTCATTCACAGCAAGTACTCTCCCATTTCTTTTTTCCATTTCTACAAACTCCCAATTATCCCCCAAGTCCTAGCCTCAGCAGAATCTCTCCTTTTGTTTTCCATACCTATTCTACTGCCTTCCACCAGTAACTTCTTTCTTTCCAGTGTAAGTCTAGCTAAACTTCCAGGCTTCTCCACTATTTTTCTCTTAGCCCATTACTTCCATTATACAATTGCCAGTCCACTACTGTATGTTTGAGTAACAAAAGTATTTTCCTCTTGGAAGACAAAGTTCCATAATCATAACTTGCATGTTTGTCACACCAGAACATATTGACCCTATACAATGTTCTCAAAATGATAAAATCACAGAAATGGTCCTTCAAACAACAATTTCTAGCCATTCATTATTACCATGCTGCCTCAGAGATCCCACCATAACCAAGATAATGAGGAGATGGCTGGGGAAAACATAATGTTCAGATTCTCCTCAAATGCACTTAACTCCTCCAAAAAGGTACCCCTGCTAAGGTCCCTCTGCAGAAAGAAAGCACAGATGACTTCACTCTGCAGGAGTTACTGAGGCAGAATCACAAAGTATTTTGTCTGAAGAGGCAGCAGATCTTTCAGGGAATCGCTGGACCACCTGTAACCACAGCCATCTCCTCATTCCTCAGACCAGCCATGGGTTCTGGAAACCACTACTGTGCTACTCAATAAGCCAGTTCTTGATCTGACCCCTAATCATCACAAATGGTACCTGGGACTAAGCACCCTGCCTCTGCCACTGCTCTGCTAGACATCATGGCATCTGTTCTTGAGATGGCCTGAAACTAGAAAACTGAGCCTTTTAATGGCTCAGAGACAAAGCTTTAGAGTCAAATAGACATGACACTGCCAGTTACTACCCATTGGCAAGCTTGCTCCTACTTTTAGCATCACTAAGCATCAGTTTCTTCATTAGGAAAATGACAATAAGAGTAGTGATCTCACAGGATGGTCACAAGGATGAACCTGCGGCATGCAACACACAGAGCAGGGTGCCTGGCACATGATGAGTGCTAGATAAATGAAGGTCATTATGGTTGGTATTGTTTTATCTAACCCAATGCTGTCCAACAGAGCTTTCTGTGATGATGAAAATGTCCTATATCTGTGCTGCCCTACATGATAGTTACTAGCCACATGTAGTTATTGAGCACTTGAAACATAGCTAGTGTGAATGAGGAACTAAATTTTTGAATTTCACCCAAATTTAAATAGCTATATGTAGCTCGTGGCTACTACACGGGGCAGCACAGATATAATCCTCAGTCTGTAACCAGGCCAGTTAGCCTAGATTAAATAGAAGAAAAACTGCAACTATCAAGCTACATTATTAGAATGGCATCATAAATGAAGTAAGTAAAATATCATCTCCCTCATAAAGGTTTAGTTTTACAACAATAAAGAGGAAGCACTACTTTATGTAGAGCCTACTACATTTGCATTAGGCTTTGAACTAGATTTAGAATAGGCTGTAAATATATTTTTTAAAGCTTTGAAAGGGTGAGAAGCGAAGTGTGCTAGATTAAATTATTATTTAGCAAATATTCACTTCCATGGAGAAAGAATGCTTCTCTGCCCTGCGGATTTTAGATTTGTTTGTGTGATTTGCTTTGGCCAATGGAATGGGGGCAGAGACTTGAAGAGCCATTGAATGTATCTGCTCACCCCTCCAAGTTTCTGACCACTACCAAATGAAGACTATGTCCCAGTCAGCTTCTGCCCTTCATCCTGATCCCAGAATAAGTTCACATGGAAGAAATAAGAACTTGACCCACAACCTGAAGCAAAGGCATGCACAGACCCATGACTGAAAAATAAACGATTATTTTTATATGCCACTGTGATTTTGTAGGTATTTGCTAAATAGAACTAATAATTATTGAGTACCTCCATGTCAATTTACTCTATATAGAAATTTGTGTTCTGAAAGATGAAATAATTGGTTCAAGATCATGATGGAACAAGGATACCATATGAAGTCTGTTTACATCCACGTTTAGATAAATTCATGGATTAAAGTATCCATTGTGAGTCATAAAGGAATGAGGACACTGAGAGACCAAGCCCTCAAACTGCTGAAGCAGACATCAATATAGACAGTAGTGATCTCCTCCAGTCTGACTCTCAAAGTTTGTGCCAGAGATGAATGGTTACCCCAGCTGGACCACTATCATCATCCTACTTCCTTCACATGTTCTCATTCTTTCTTCCAAGTAAGTTTTTCCTCTAGAATCTTTACACATAGAAAGAATACTCATTATGTACAGTTTCCAATACAACTTGCCACACTTTGTAAGCATTTATGAAATATGCATTGAAAAAACTCCTATATAAGGCATGATTTTGGCAGAAACACACTCTGTATTAAACATCCATCTCTTCCACTGAAATGTACTTTTCCATTTTTCATCAGCACTGAATTTGCCTTAATAAAATTTCTATTCATTTCATGAATGTTTCTGCCGACATTATAGCGCCTATCAATATATCATGAAAGATGTATCTCTGTGATGGTGTGTTAACTTGGGAACAGTGTTACCGGAAGGCATGCCATATTAAGATAATGGGTATGTTTTATTTTGGGGGTGGGAAGGAATGATAATAATACATAGTTGAAACTATTTAGAAAGTAAATTTAAGATGGGAAAATAGGAAATAACTTGTGAAGCTCAATTAGAGAAGATTGAATAAGTAGAGGTCAGTTTTGTTCCTTTGTAAGGACAATCACATTCTGACAACTTCTAGGGCATTCACGGTCTTCACACCTCCGCTGCCTATCCTTTCCCCATTGCTCGGGCCAAAGGAGTCTCAGATCCCAATACCAGTCACACTTTTTTTTTTTTTTTAAATTTATTTTTTTATTTTTTGGGGGGTACACCAGGTTCAATCATCTGTTTTTATACACATATCCCCGTATTCCCTCCCTTTCTTGACTCCCCCCCCCTCGAGCCCCCCCCACCCTCCCCGCCCCAGTCCCTCAAGGCATCCTCCATCCTCGAGTTGGACTCCCCTTGTTATACAACAACCTCCCACCGATTATTTTAATACATGTCTGCACCACTCTCTCGCCTCGTCTCAGTTTCCCCCTCACCCCCCGCCCCCTCCCATACCTCGAGTTCTCCAGTCCATTCTCTGTATCTGCATCCTTGTTCTTGTCATTGAGTTCATCAGTACCAACTTTAGATTCCGTATATGTGAGTTAGCATACAATATTTGTCCTTCTCTTTCTGACTTACTTCACTCTGTATGACAGATTGTAGTTCTATCCACCTCATTACACATAGCTCCATCTCATCCCTTTTTATAGCTGAGTAATATTCCATTGTGTATACATGCCACATCTTCTGTATCCATTCGTTTGTTGATGGGCATTTAGGTTGCTTCCATGTCCTGGCTATTGTAAATAGTGCTGCAATAAACATTATGGTACAAGTTTCTTTGGGGATTATGGTTTTCTTTGGGTATATGCCCAGGAGTGGGATTACTGGATCATATGGTAGTTCTATTTGTAGTTTTTTAAGGAACCTCCAAATTGTTTTCCATAGTGGCTGTACCAACTTACAGTCCCACCAACAGTGCAGGAGAGTTCCCTTTTCTCCACACCCTCTCCAACATTTGTGGTTTCTAGATTTTGTGATGATGGCCATTCTGATCAGTGTGAGGTGATACCTCATTGTGGCTTTGACTTGCATTTCTCTGATGATGAGTGATGTTGAGCATCTTTTCATGTATGTGTTGGCCATCTGTATGTCTTCTTTGGAGAAATGTCTATTTAGGTCTTCTGCCCATTTGTGGATTGGGTTATTTGCTTTTTTGGTATGAAGCTGCATGAGCTGCTTGTATATTTTAGAGGTTAATCCTTTGTCCGTTGTTTCATAGGCAATTATTTTTTCCCATTCTGAGGGTTGGCTTTTAGTCTTGTTTATGGTTTCTTTCACTGTGCAAAAGCTTTTAAGTTTCATGAGATCCCATTTGTTTCTTCTTGATTTTATTTCCATGATTCTAGGAGGTGGGTCCAAAAGGATGTTGCTTTGATGGATGTCATAGAGTGTTCTGCCTATGTTTTCCTCTAGGAGTTTTATAGTGTCTGGCCTTCCATGTAGGTCTTTAATCCATTTGGAGTTTATTTTTGTGTATGGTGTTAGGAAGTGTTCTAATTTCATTCTTTTACATGTTGCTGTCCAATTTTCCCAGCACCACTTATTGAAGAGGCTGTCTTTTTTCCATTGTATACTCGTGCCTCCTTTGTCAAAGATAAGGTGCCCATATGTGTTTGGGCTTACTTCTGAGTTCTCTATTCTATTCCATTCATCTTCCTTTCTATTTTTATGCCAGTACCATACTGTCTTGATCACTATGGCCTTGTAGTATAGTTTGAAGTCAGGAAGCCTAATTCCACCAACTCCATTTTTCCTTCTCAAGATTGCTTTGGCTATTCGGGGTCTTTTGCATTTCCATACAAATCATAAGATTTCTTGCTCTAGTTCTGTGAAAAATGCCATTGGTAATTTGATCGGGGTTGCATTGAATCTGTAAATTGCTTTGGGTAGTATAGTCATTTTCACGATGTTGACTCTTCCAATCCAGGAACATGGCATGTCCCTCCATCTGTTTGTGTCGTCTTTGATTTCTTTCATCAATGTCTTAAAGTTTTCTGCATACAGATCTTTTGCCTCCTTAGGCAGGTTTATTCCTAGGTATTTTATTCTTTTGGTTGCAATGGTAAATGGGAGAGTTTCCTTAATTTCTCTTTCTGCTCTTCCGTTGTTAGTGTATAGGAATGCAAGAGATTTCTGTGCATTAATTTTGTATCCTGCTACTTTACTAAACTCATCAATTAGTGCTAGCAGTTTTCTGGTAGAGTCTTTAGGGTTTCCTATGTATAATATCATGTCATCTGCAAAGAGTGACAATTTTACTTCTTCTTTTCCAATTTGGATTCCTTTATTTCTTTTTCTTCTCTGATTGCTGTGGCTAAAACTTCCAAAACTATGTTGAATAATAGTGGTGAGAGTGGACACCCTTGTGTTGCTCCTGTTCTTAGAGGGAATTCTTCCAGTTTTTCACCATTGAGAACGATGTTGGCTTTTGGTTTTTCATATATGGCTTTTATTATGTTGAGGTAATTTCCTTCTATGCCCATTTTCTGGAGAGCTTTTATCATGAATGGATGTTGAACTTTGTCAAAAGCTTTTTCTGCATCTATTGAAATGATCATATGGTTTTTATCCTTCAAGTTGTTGATATGATGTATCACATTGATTGATTTGCATATATTGAAGAATCCTTGCATCCCAGGAATAAACCCCACTTGATCATGGTGTATGATTTTTTTAATGTGCTCTTGGAGTCTGTTAGCTAGTATTTTGTTGAGGATTTTTGCATCTATATTCATCAGTGATATTGGTCTGTAGTTTTCTTTTTTTGTGACATCTTTGCCTGGTTTTGGTATCAGGGTGATGGTAGCCTCATAGATTGAGTTTGGGAGTGTTCCGCCTTCTGCAATATTTTGGAAGAGTTTGAGAAGGATAGGTGTTAACTCTTCTCGAAATGTTTGATAGAATCCGCCCGTGAACCCATCTGGTCCTGGGCTTTTGTGTGTTGGGAAATTTTTAATCACTGCCTCAATTTCCGTACTTGTGATTGGTCTGTTCATGGTTTCTATTTCTTCCTGGTTCAGTCTTGGAAGATTGTATTTTTCTAAGAATGTATCCATTTCTTCCAGGTTATCCAATTGATTGGCATACAGTTGCTTGTAGTAGTCTCTCATGATCTTTTGTATTTCTGAGGTGTCCGTTGTTACTTCTCCTTTTTCATTTCTAATTCTATTGATTTGCATCTTCTCCCTTTTTTTCCTGATGAGTCTGGCTAATGGTTTATCAATTTTGTTAATCTTCTCAAAGAACCAGCTTTTAGTTTTATTTATTTTTCTTATGGTTTCTTTCCTTTCTTTTTCATTTATTTCTGCTCTGATCTTTATGATTTCTTTCCTTCTGCTCACTTTGGGGTTTCTTTCTTCTTCTTTCTCTAGGTGTTTTAGGTGTAAAGTTAGGTTGTTTATTCGATACTTTTCTTGTTTCTTAAGGTAGGACTGTATTGCTATAAACTTCCCTCTTAGAACTGCTTTTGCTGCATCCCATAGGTTTTGGGTTGTTGTGTTTTCGTTGTCATTTGTTTCTAGATATTTTTTGATTTCCTCTTTGATTTCTTTAGTGATTCCTTGGTTGTTTAAGAGTGAATTGTTTAGCCTCCATGTGTTTGTATTTTTTGCAGTTTTTTTCCTGTAATTGATATCTAGTCTCATGGTGTTGTGGTCTGAGAAGATGCTTGATATGATTTCAATTTTCTTGAATTTGCTGAGGTTTGATTTGTGACCCAAGATGTGATCTATCCTGGAAAATGTTCCGTGTGTACTTGAGAAGAAAGTGTAGTCTGTCGTTTTTGGATGGAATGTCCTATAAATAGCAATTAAGTCGAGATGGTCTAATGTGTCATTTAAAGCTTGTGTGTCTTTATTTATTTTCTGTTTGGATGATCTGTCCGTTGATGTAAGTGGGGTGTTAAAGTCTCCTACTATTATTGTGTTTCTGTCAATGTCCCCTTTTATGGCTGTTAGCATTTGCCTTATGTATTGAGGTGCTCCTGTGTTGGGTGCATAGATATTTACAATTGTTATATGTTCTTCTGGGATAGATCCCTTGATCATTATGTAGTGTCCTTCCTTGTCTCTTGTAATAGTCTTTACTTTCAAGTCTAATGTGTCTGATATGAGTATTGCTACTCCAGCTTTCTTTTAACTCCCATTTGCATGGAATATCATTTTCCATCCCTTTACTTTCAGTCTGTATGTATCCCTTGGTCTGAAGTGGGTTTCTTGTAGGCAGCATATAGAAGGGTCTTGTTTTTGGATCCATTCAGCCAGTCTGTGTCTTTTGGTTGGAGCATTTAATCCATTTACATTTAAGGTGATTATTGACATGTGTGTTCCTATTACCATTTTCTCAATTGTTTTGGGTTTGTATTTGTAGGTGTTTTCCTTTTCTTGTGTGTCCTACTTAGAGAAGTTCCTTTAGCACTTGTTGTAAGGCTGGTTTGGTGGTGCTGAATTCTCCTAACTTTTGCTTGTCTGGAAAGCTTTTGATTTCTCCCTCAAATCTGAATGAGATTCTTGCTGGGTAGAGTATTCTTGGCTGTAGGTTTCTCTCTTTCAGGACTTTCAGTATATCCTGCCATTCCCTTCTGGCCTGCAGACTTTCTGTAGAAAGGTCAGCTGTTATCCTTATGGGTTTTCCCTTATAGGTTGTTTGTTGCTTTTCTCTTGCTGCTTTTAATATTTTTTCTTTGTGTTTAATGGTTGTTAGTTTGATTAATATGTGTCTTGGTGTATTTCTCCTTGGGTTTATTCTGCATGGGACCCTCTGTGCTTCTTGGACTTGGTTAATTATTTCCTTTCCCATGTTGGGGAAGTTTTCCACTATAACCTCTTGAAATATTTTCTCAGACCCTTTCTTGTTTTCTTCTTCTTCTGGGATGCCTATAATTCGAATGTTGGTACGCTTAATGTTATCACTGAGGTCTCTGAGACTGTCTTCTAGTCTTTTTATTCTTTTTTCTTTTTCCTGCTCTGTGGCATTTATTTCCCCCATTCTATCTTCCAACTCACTTATTCGTTCTTCTGCCTCAGTCATTCTGCGATACCAGTCACACTTCTGAGGGACATTTTTATACACCCAAAACCACTTCCCTCCACACCTTATACTGTCACCTCAAAGACTGTGGAGTGTGTGGGAGTACAAGTCCCTCCATCTCTACATTTTCCTCATCTCCTCTCTCCTCCAGTGCCTCAGTGGGAAGCCAATGCCCATGTTGTCCCCTGTGGAGGCTGCCAGGATGATGCAGAGGCTGCTGTACCGAAGCCTGTGGTGTGACCAGGCCCTGCTGTGCTCTTCAAAGCAGAAAGGGACCTTCTTTTGCACTCATACACTATACTCTGTCACATCTCTCCCCAAACTGTGTTTGCTTGTAAGCATAACATCTTACAGCCGTTTCTCCCAAGCAGCATTTTCATGTTTCACTCCCAGCCTGGTTTTACTTAGATTCAGGAAGATGATATGAATGATGCTGAGAATATTCCAGCCCTTCTCATGCTGGCCTGTTGTCCTTGACTGAAACCTGAACTCCTCTGCTCCCTTGCCTTAAGGTGGACATTGCTGCAGATAGATCACTGACGAGTTCATCCTCCAAGAGTTAAATCTGGCATGACCCAAAATGTCTGAACCCCAGCATAAACACAATTTAGGCCCTAATATGGAACCCCTGATACCTTGGCACTTTAAGAAATGTATAGAAAATAAAACCCCAACTTGTGATTTTGATTATCTATTGAAAATTCTCTACAGATCATCAGAATAAAAGGTCAAAATGATCAGAGCCCAGTTTCCTTTAGTGAGTGTCTCAGTGTTAAAAGCAGCACATTGGCACTTCCACTTAAGATGGAAGACTTGAGTGCTTCTACAGCAAGCACATAGACATGCTTGAATATAACAATATCACTTAAAAATATATACTGGGCTTGCAAGCTAAAAAAAAAAAAAAGAAAGAAAGAAAGAAAAGAAAATCATCTCCAGGAATGCCAGAAACAATAAGGGAACACAGGGCTAAAAGAAGTGGAAGTTAACGTTTATATTCATGACAAAAGTCTCCAGGCCAAGGACTAGGCCCCCTGCATAAATCAATAGCCAATAAACAGTTGCCCCATCAGCAAATGGGGGGCTGGAGAAAAACAATTTGAAGTGCAAGGAATCAATATAAAAGCACTTCATCTGTTCGCTCTATGGCTGGACAAGAGTCACTCTCAGAGAATCAGCACTCCAAACCTGTCCTCCACTACAGGTGGGCTGAATCCACATTCCCTCATTATGAGCAGGGGACACATCACCATTCAATATGTGTCTGAATTTTACCCACCACCATTGTAAATATTATCAGGACTCCTTCATATTGAAAGCTGCAAAAATAATAACAAAGCCTAGTCTGGAGGCAGAATCAAGAAGGTGGAGTAAGAAGATCCTGAGCTCACCACCTCCTTGGATACACCAAAACTACACCTACATATAGAACAACTCTCTCTGAGAACAACCTGAAGACTAGCAGAACAACTCTTCTACAATTAAGTATACAAAGGAAAAAACACATTTAGATGGGTAGGAGGGGCAGAGACACAATCTAATCAGGACCCACACCTTCAGCAGGCAACCAACAAGAGGAAGAGGATATCACAAACTCAGAGGTCCTCTCTGAGGAGCAGGGAGCCTGTGCCACACTTCAGGAACCCCAACCCTAAGCACTGGCAACCACAAAGACAAGTCCTTTAACTGGTTTTGAAGACTAGGAGGGTTGATGCCCAGAAGAGCCAGAGAGCTGTAGGAAACCAAGACTCTGCTCTTAAAGGGCTTGCCCACAAACTCACTTGCTCAGAGTCTCAGCTCAGAGGCAGCAGACTGAAAGCATCTGTTGTTCTAACCAGCCCATCAAGACTGCCCCAGCATGCCTCCCAGCCCTTGCCAGGCTCTGGCTCTGCCCCCTCCCCCTCCCAAGGTGGCAGCCCTCAGTATATCTCTGGAAAGGCCCAGCCTGCACTGGGGGCTTTGGCTGCCCACAGTATGACCTAGGAGCAGCCCCAGCCTGTGCCCACTTCCACTCCAACCCTCCCACCAAGGCAGTGGCCTCTGAAGCACCCAGGCAAAGCCCAGGCCCAAACCAGGCTCCAGCTCTCCCACCAAGGTGGCAGCCCCCAACACATTCCAGCCTAAGCCTGTTTGGGCTCCAGCCTTTCCACCAAAGCCACCAGGCACCTGTAGTCTACAAAGAGATGCTCCTACACAAGGACATACATTCAAGACTGGGAGAGGTAACAGTTTCACCTAATTCATAGAAACAAACAAAGAAAGACAAAATGAGAAGATAGAGGAATTTGTTCGAAACAAAAGAACAAGATAAAACATAAGAATAAAACCTTAAACAGAGAGAAGTAATTTATGTGATAAAGAGATAAAAGCAACAGTCATAAAAATGTTCACTGTACTCAGGAGAAGAATGGAGGAACACAGTAAGAACCTCAACAAAGAATTAGAAAACATAAAAAAGAACCAACCATAGCTGAAGACTAAAATAACTAAACTGAAAAATACACTAGAAGGACTCAACAGAAGATGAGATGATACAGAAGAATACATCAGCAACCTGGAAGACAGAATAGTAAAAATCCTCTAATTAGAAGAGCAAAAGAAGAAATAACTTTTTTAAAATGAGGATAGTTTAAGTGACCTCTGGGACAATGTCAAACATGCTAGCATTCACACTATAGGGGTCCCAGAAGAAAGAGGAGAGAAAGGGGAAGAATGTTTGATGAAATAATGGTTGAAAACTCCCCTAACCTAGATAAGGAAAGAGATAATCAGTTTCAGGAAGCACAAAGAGTCTCAAACAAGATGAACCCAAAGAAATCTACACCAAGACATATAATAATTAAAATAGCAAAAGTTAAAGATAAAAAGAGAATTTTAAAGGCTGCAAGAGAAAACAGTGAATTACATACAAGGGAGCTGATTTCTCAGCAGAAGCTTTGTAGGCCAGAAAAAAGGTGGCATGATACAGTTAAAGTGGTGGAAAAAAAATAAAAAATAAAAAACAAAAAAATGCTACAACTGAGGATACTCTACCTGACAAAGTTATCATTCAGAATAATGAGCGATACAGAGTTTCCCAGATAAGCAAAAACTAAGAGTTCATACCACTAAACCAGTCTTAGCAAACATGTAAGTGTCTTTAAGCAAAAAAGAAAGATCATAACTAGAAATAAGAAAATATGTGAAAGAAAAAAAAACCTCACTGGTAAAGGCAAATATATAGTAAAGGCAGTAGGTCAGCTATTTTAAAAGCTGGCATGACAGTTAAAAGACAAAGGTCATAAAATCAACTATAACTACAATAAGTAATTAAGAGATACAGAAAGTTAAAAGCATATAACACAAAAAATATAAAACATGGGGGTGGAGGGTACTTTTAGAATGTCTTTGAACTTAAATGACTATCAGCTTAGAACAAATATATACACACATAGGTCAATATATGTGAATTTATGGTAACCACAAACCAAAAACCTACAATAGATACACAAAAAGTAAAGATAAAGGAACACAAACATAACACTAAAAGAAAATCAAACTGCAAAGGAGAAGGAGAAAAGCAGAGAACAACTAAAACAAACAAACAACAACAACAACAATAAAACAGAGAATAAGTAACAAAATGGCAATAAGTACATACTTATCAATAATCACTTTAAATGTAAGTAGACTAAATACCCCACTCAAAATACATAGGGTCATTGAATAGATTGAAAAAAAAAATTAAAAAACCATCTATATGCTGCCTACAAGAGACTCACTTCAGAGCTAAAGCCACACAGAAACCAAAAGTGAAGGGATGGAAAAACATGCTCCATGGAAATGGAAACAAAAATAAAGCAGGGGTAGCAATACACATTTCTTTTTGAAGCAGACATGGAACATTCTCCAGGATAGATCACATGCTAGACCATAAAACAAGTCTCAATAAATTTAAGAATACTGAATCACATCAAGCACCTTTTCTGACCACAATAGTATGAAACTAAACATCAATTACAGAAAGAAAACTGGAAAAAACACAAATAAATGGAGACTAAACAACATGTTACTAAAAACAAAACAAACAAACAAAAACCACAATGGGTCAACAAAGAAATCAGAGAGGAAATCAAAAAATACCTTAAGAGAAATGAAAATAGAAACACAAATTTCCAAAATCTGTGGGACACTGTAAAATCAGTCCTAAGAGGGAAGTTTATAGTGATAAACGCACACCTTAAGAAACAAGAAAAATCTCAAATAAACTACTTTACACCTAAGGGAATTTTAAAAAGAAAAACAAAGCTCAAAGTTAGCAGAAGGAAGGAAAAAATAAACCAAGATTTAAAAAATAGAAAATGTCAATGAAACTAAGAGCTTGTTTTTTAAAAAGATGAACAAAATTGAGAAAACATTGGCCAAACTCATGAAGAAAAAGAGAGGGTCCGAGTAAATAAAATTAGAAATGAAAGGGGAGAGGTTACAGCAAGTATTACAAAAATATAATCATAAGTGGAAAATTATATGCCAATAAATTGGAAAACCTAGAAGAAATGGGTAAATTCCTAGAAATGTACAATATCCCAAGATTAAATCAGGAAGAAATAGAAACTCTGAACAGACCAATTACTAGAAATGAAATTGAATCAGTAATCAAAAAATTCCAACCAAAAAAAAACCCATCAAGGATAGACATCTTCACAGGAGAATTCTATCAGATATTTAAAGAAGAACTAATAGCTATCCTTTTCAAACTAAACCAAAAAATTCAAGAGGAAGGAATGCTTTCAAAATTATTCCATAAGACCAGCATCACCCTGATACCAAAACCAGAGAAAGATGCTCCATGAAAAGAGAAAATTACAGGCTTCCCTGGTAGCACAGTGGTTAAGAATCTTCCTGCCAATGCAAGGGACATGGGTTTGAGCCCTGGTCCGGGAAGATCCCACATGCTGTGGAGCAGCTAAGCCCATGTGCTACAATTACTGAGCCTTCACTCTAGAGCCCACAAGCCACAACTACTGAGCCTGCGTGCTGCAACTACTAAAGCCCGTGCACCTAGAGCCTGTGCTTTGCAACAAGAGAAACCACTGAAATAAGAAGCCCACTCACTGCAACGAAGAGTAGCTCCTGCTCTCTGCAATTAGAGAATGCCCTCACACAGCAACAAAGACCCAACACAGCCAATAAATAATTAAAATTAAAAATTTTTTTAAATATACAAAAAAAGAGAAAATTACATGCCAATATCCATGATTCATATGAATGTAAAAATCCTCAACAAGATATTAGCAAATCAATTTCTTTTTTTAAATTTATTTAATCTTATTTTTTGGCTGCATTGGGTCTTCATTGCTGCACACAGGCTCTCTTTGTTGTGGAAAGTGGGGGCTACTCTTTGTTGCCGTGTGTGGGCTTCTCATTGCAGTTGCTTCTCTTGTTGCAGAGCACAGGCTCTAGGCATGTGCAGGCTTCAGTAGTTGTGACATGCGGTCTCTAGTAAATCAATATTAACAGTACATCAAAAGGATCATACACCATAAATCAAGTGGGATTTGTTCCAGGGATGCAAGGATGGTTCAATACCCACAAATCAAACCACACAATACACAACATTAACAAAATGAAGGATAAATCACATAATCATCTCAATAGATGCAGAAAAAAGCATTTAACAAAATTCAACATCCATTCCATGATTAAAAAAGAAGAAAAACTCTTAACAAAGTGAGTATAGAGGGAACATACCTCAACACAATAAAGGCCACATGTGACAAACCCACAGTTAACAACATACTCAACAATGAAAAACTGAAAGCTTTTCCTCTAAGATCAGGAATAAGACAAAGATGCCCACTCTTGCCACCTTTAGTCAATATAGTATTATAAGTCCTAGCCACAGCAATCAGACTAGAAAAAGAAAAGGAATCCAAATTGGAAGGGAAGAAGTAAAGCTGTCATTATTTACATATGACATGGTACTATTTAGAGAAAACCCTAATGTTTCCACCAAAAAGAGAAAATTATTAAAATAAACAAATTCAGCAAAATTGCAGGATACAAAATTAATATATATAAATCTGTTGCACTTCTCTACACTAATAAACTATCAAAAAGAGAAATTAAGAAAAATTCCATTTACAATTGCATCAAAAAGAACAAAATACCTAGAAATAAATTTAACCAAGGAGGTAAAAGACCTGAACTCTGAAAAATATAAGGCATCAATGAAAGAAATTAAGGATGATACAAATAGAAGGAAAGGTATATCCTGCTCATGGATCAGAAGAATTAACATTGTTAAAATGTCCATACTGGCCAAAATAATCTACAGTTTCAATCCAACCCCTATGAAAATACCAATGGCATTTTTCACAGAATGAGAACATATTTCCTAAAATTTGTATGGAACCGCAAAAGATCCAAAATAGCCAAAGCAATTTTAAGAATGAACAATAAAACTGTATGCACCATGCTCCCTGACTTCAAACTATACTACAAAGCCATAGTAACCAAAACAGTCTGATACTGGCTCAAAAACAGACATAGATCAATGGAATAGAGAGCCCAGAAATAAACCCCTGCACATATGGTCAATTAATCTATGACAAAGGAGACAAGAATATACAATGGGGAAAGACAGTCTCTTTAATAAGTTGTGTTGGGAAAACTGAACAGCTACATGTAAAAAAAAATGAACCTAGACCTCTTTCTCACATCATATACAAAAATAAATTCAAAATGGATTAAAGACTTGAATGTAAGACCTGAAATTATAAAAACTCCTAGAAGAAAAGGTAGGCATATATTCTTTGACATCAGTCTTAGCAACAGTTTTTTTAACTCTGTCTCCTCAGACAATGGCAATGAAAACAAAAATAAACAAATGGCACTATATCAAACTAAAAAGCTTTTTCATAGCAAAGAAAACCATCAACAAAATGAAAATGAATGAAAGGAAATATTTGCAAATGTTATGTCTGATAAGGAGTTAATATCAAAGAATATAATGAACTCATAAAATCCAATAGCAAAAGAACAAATAAGTTGATTAAAAATGGACAGAGAAACTTAACAGACATTTTTGCAAAGAAAACATACAGATGGCCAATAGGTACATCGAAAGATACTCAACATCATCAATCATCAGAGCAACACAAATCAAAACCACAGTGAGATATCACCTCACAACTGTCAGGATGACTATCATCAAAAAGACAGCAAATAACAAATGCTAGTGAGGATATGGAGAAAGGGACCCTAATGCACTTTTAGTGGAAATGTACATTGGTGCAACCACTATAGAAAATATTATGGAGCTTTCTCAAAAACTAAAAATAGAACAACCATATAATCCAGCAATTTCACTTCTGGTTATTCTTCCAAAGAAAATAAAAACACTAATTTGAAAAGATACATGCACCTCAATGTTCATTGCAGTATTATTTAAAATTGCCAAGCTATAGAAGCAACCTAAGAGTCCATCAACAGAAGAATGGCTAAAGAAGATGTGGGATATATACATTATCCATCCATTATACAGAATGAAATGTTGCCATTTGCTACAACATGGATGGACCTAGAAATTATCACACTAAGTGAAAGAAGTCAGACAAAGAAAGACAAATACGGCATGTTTTCACTTATATTTGTTATATATCTATAACACAGGGTAAACAAATAAAATAAAACAGAAACAGACTCACAGAGAACAAACTAGTAGCTGTCCAAGGGGAGGGGTATGGAGGGATGGGCAAAATACGTGAAGGGAATTAAGAAGTTCAAACTACCAGTTATAAAATAAACAAGTCACAGGGATGTAATGTACATCACAGGGAATAGAGTCAATAATATTGTAATAATTTTGTACAGTGCATAATGTATAAAAATATCAAATTGCCATGCTATATACCTGAAACTAATATAATGTTAACTATATAAAATAAAAACACAAGGTTAGCCTACCCTTTACTATTATTTGTGTTTTCTCATTTCTCTTTATTCTCACTAAATTTTATAGATTGAATATAACTTGTACATAGATATTTACTTTCCTATCTGCCTTCCTTCAACTTCCTTCTAAAAGGGATTTTGTCTTTTTTGCCTTTTGTACTTCCTTGCATTTCCCATAGAACTAATGCATATTAAGTGAATGACTTAATGAAGTAGAAAGATAATGAAGGTATCTTTTGAAGGTATGTAAAACCTTTTTTACAGTTTTTCCTAGAATCAGGCTTCAAGAGGCACAACTTTTTGAAGTACAAACCTCTTCGTGTTTAGAGTCCATTCATGCTCTATTTTAGAAAAGTCCATTTATCAAGAATGTTTGGGAAGGTTTCAACCTCATATTCAACTATGACTAACAGTCAGTGACTGTTAGGACTACACTACACTGGCAAATTGTTTTAACATGTTTTTAATCTTCCTTCAATTCTGAGGTCCCTGTAGGATCTTATTAGGCCTTAAGGTAACATATTATGAACATTAGTACATGGTTAAATGATATAGGAAGAAAAAAATTTTTGAGGAGTTTTGCTTGTTTGTTATTTGTTTGATTTCCATATGGCATGAATCCTGGATGAAAGGGCATCTACTATGGCTTTACATTCTCTCTTCTATCTCATTGCCATAAAAAGAAGTCACCTCATAACAAAGGATGACCTATCACAGAAGTTCACCTCCCATGTTTCCAGTTTACAAGCCCAACTTCTTGCCCACCTCTTCCATGAAGCTTACACAGGTCCCCACCACATCTTTTCTTTGTTCTCCCACAGCACTGCATTTGTTCCCTCTTCTGGCACTCACCATTTTCTAGAGCTCTTTTTGTTCATGTTGCCCTGGAGGCTCCTGAGGCCATAAAACCAGAATCATTTAATCTCTATTACCCTTTCATTCCTCAGCACACCCATTTCAAAAACATATTTTTTAATAAATGTATTTATTTGTTCATTTATTTATATATTGACTGTGTTGGGTCATTGTTGCTGCACGCAGGCTTTCTCTAGTTGCAGCGAGCGGTGGCTACTCTTCGTTGTGGTGCACAGGCTTCTCATTGCAGTGGCTTCTCTTGTTGCAGAGCATTGGCTCTGGTCATGCAGGCTTCAGTAGTTGCAGCACACAGGCTCAATAGTTGTGGCTCATGGGCTCTAGAGTGCAGTCTGAGTATCTGTGGCACATGGGCTTAGTTGCTCCACAGCATGTGGAATCTTCCCAGCCCAGGGCTCAAACCTAAGTCCCCTGCATTGGCAGGCAGACTCTTAACCACTGCGCTAACAGGAAAGTCCTCAAAAAAATACTTATATCACTGATAATATAAGTGAGGAAACACTCCACTCAGTAATCTGTAAATATCCTCAAGTATTAAGGACCTATGTCCTTAATTCACAGGTTTAAATCTTTTAAGGCTTTCATAGATAGGGTAGAAAACAAAGACTTTATATTAAAGAAAATGAAGACAAGATGAGGGAAACAGACAGGAACAGGAGGATTGAAAGCTAGACAGAGAGTCAAGTAGATAATTTTCTACAATCTCAAAGGCCCTAAGAAGAGCATCACAGAGCTGGTGCTGCCCCTTCCTACAATCCTTGAGCATCACCAGAAAATGACTGTTCAAATAGGGGAGGGGGAGTGCTAAGGAACACCATGCAAATGCATGTGCAACTCCATCCTGGGATTCAGAAACCATGTTAATAAATTCTTGGTTATCACAGAAGCTCTCAGTATCAGATGGATTCTACCCCCAGTACCATTGCCTTTCTCACTTCCTCTTCTTGCATCAGCACCACCTCTTAGGACCTGAGGCCTCAGCAGACACCAGCACTGTTCCGAGCCCTTGGGAAGGGCACAGGAGTTAATACTCCCTATTCTGCTTTCTCAGAGCTGCTTCTCCTATTGATCATAAACATTAATAATTAAACAGACATTTCAAAAGGACTTGTTTCCAGCTGGCTGTTTCCATAAGATGCTCTAGATGACATATGTCAGCCCTGAGGGAAATCTGACCAAGCAGATCCTCAGAGGTGCAGAAATCCAGACACAGCCAGCTCAGCTGACTCATCAAATTCAGCCAACTCATCCAGACTCCTGGGGCCCATCTTTGTGAAAGTTTTCCACCCTCTCTCACCACTCTGCCTGACTTCTACCTTCAAGTGGATGCCTTCCAAGACAAAGCTGCTATTACAGTGAGGAACCTGCTGCAGTGAAGAAAATTAATTTCTGCTTTAAACATTTGGAAATCTTGAGAGCATTTTTTAAGTGCCATTTTGATGTGGGCACATCATCAGTACAAAACAGGGCAATGAAACCAGAAATGTATTAGAGCAGGTTACACAACACTTGCCCATGTTTCAGTTATTGTGTGACGTTGCTTATTGATGAATTGGCCTCAGTAAGAGCTTGTCAGTTAAGTAACCTGACAGGAATCATTTTAGACTTCCAAATGGCACACCAGTCTCAGTCATTGAAAGCCCCCAATTACCAATTATGACCCCCTAAGTTCTCAAAGTCCATCATAGATAGACATGGTTTTGGTGGCAACTTGGGGAGTCAGAGAGATTTAAACAAGATCAGAACAGGTTTGTCTGATATTCACTCTGAAATCTCAACACAGCAGCCCTGACTTGAACCTTTTATTTCATTATGATGACAGCAAGTGATTACATCTTCTAGAGTTTGGGTTGCTGTAGCTGGGTGGCATCAGCACAAAATACAGCAAAAGCAAAATGGTTTCCTTAGAGAACTAGAATCAATGGCATGAGATGACCACTTTATGATAAAAATCAAACTATTGACAAACATTTAATTATTTATAAAATGAATATAAATAAAATAAACCTAAGAGTGACTTAAATATAAATATTCCAGAAGATTGGTTCAAAATGGCAGAATAAATGGACATGCGTTCACTCCCCCCTGCAAGAGCACTGGAATCACAACTAACTGCTGAACAATCATCAACATTAAGACACTGGAACTCACTAAAAAATGTACCTCACATCCAAAGACAAAGGAGAAGCCACAATGAGACAGTAGGAGGGGCATGTTCACAATTAAATTAGATCCCATAACTGCTGGGAGGGTGACTCACAAACTGGAGAACAATTATACCATGGTAGTCCACCCACTTGAGTGAGGGTTCTGAGCCCTATATCAGGCTTCCCAAACTCGAGGTCTGCAATGGGAGGAGGAATCCCCAGAGAATGAGACTTTGAAGGCCAGTGGGACTGGACTGCTTCCACAGGACTGGGGGAAACAGGGACTCCACTCCTGGAAGGTATACAAAAAGTAGTGTGCACACCAGAACCCAGGGGGAAGGAGCAGTGACCCCACAGGAGACTAAATCAGACCTACCTGCTAGTGTTGGGGGCTCTCTGACAGAGGCAGGGGGTGGCTGTGGTTCACAATGGGGTCAAGGGCACTGGCAGCAGAAGTCCTGGGAAGTACTCATTGGCATGAGCCCTCCCAGGGTCCACCATTAGCCCCACCAAAGAGCCTGTGAGCTCCAGGTCTGGGTTGCCTCAGACCAAACAACCAATAGGGAGGGAACTCAGCCACACCCATCAGCAGACAAGCAGATTAAAGTTTTACTGAGCTCTGCCCACCACCAGTCCCTACTATCAGGAAGCATACACAAGCCTCTTAGATAGCCTCATCCACCAGAGGCAGAAAGCAGTAACAAGAAGAACTAAAATTGTTCTTCTGCAGTCTGCAGAACAAAAACCACAGCCACAGAAAGATAGAGAAAATGAAAAGGCAGAGAGAGGACTTTGTACTAGATGAAGAAACAAGATAAAACCCCAGAAAAACAATTAAATGAAGTGGAGAGAGGCAAATTTCCACAAAAAGAATCCAGAATAATGATAGTGAAGATGACCCAGGTCCTTGGAAAAAGAATGGAGAAAATTCAAGAAATCTTTAACAAGACCTATAGAATTAAAGAACAAACAAACAGAGACAAACAATACAATAACAAAAATGAATAATACACTAGAAGGAATCAATAGCAGAAGAACTGAGGCAGAAGAACAGATAAGTGACCTGGAAGACAGAATGGTGGAAATCACTGATGCAGGAAAAAAATAAAGAAAAAAGAATGGAAAGAAATGACGTCAGCCTAAGAAACCTCTGGGACAACATTAAACACATCAACATTCACATTATAGGGGTCTCAGAAGGAGAAGAGAGATAGGAAGGACCCGAGAAAGCATTTGAAGAGCTAATAGTTGAAAACTTCCCTAACAAGGGAAAGGAAATATCCACCCAAGTCCAGGAAGCACAGAGAGTTCCAGGCAGGATAAACCCAAGGAGAAACATACCAAGACACATAGTAATCAAGCTGACAAATATTAAAGACAAAGAAAAATTATTAAAAGCAACAAGGGAAAAATGACAAATAACATACAAGGGAACTCCCATAAGGTTCACAGCTGGTTTCTCAGTAGAAGCTCTGCAAGCCAGAAGGGAGTGGCACAATATATTTAAAATGATGAAAGGGAAGAACCTACAACCAAGAATACTCTTCCCAGCAAGGATCTCATTCAGATTTGATGGAGAAATCAAAAGCTCTACAGACAAGAAAAAGTTAAGAGAACTCAGCACCACCAATGCAGCCCTACAACAAATGCTAAAAGAACTTTTCTAAGTGGGAAACATAAGAGAAGAAAAGGACCTACAAAAACAAACCCAAAACAAGAAAATGGTAATAGGAACATACATATCAATTATTATCTTGAATGTAAACAGATTATATGTCCCAGCCAAAAGACACGGACTGGCTGAATGGATACAAGAACAAGACCCATATATATGCTATCTACAAGAGACCCACTTCAGACCCAGGGACACATACAGACTGAAAGTGAAGGGATGGAAAAAGATATTTCATGCAAATAGAAAGCAAAAGGAAGCTGGAGTAACAATACTCATATCAGAAATAACTGACTTTAAAATCAAGAATGTTGGAGGAAGAAAGATGGCGGTGAAGTAGAAGGACATGGAATGCATCCCTCTCCACAAGTGCATCAGGAATACACCAAAAGATGCAATAATTCCCACACAGAACCAGCTGAACATTGGCAAACAACCTCGGACACCAGAAAGGACTGCAAAGATTCTGACATAACTGGGTAGGACAGAGGGGGAAAAAAAGGAGAAAGAGGAGGAGAAGAAAGGAAAGGGATGGGTCCCACACCCTAGGGTGGTGGGATCTGAAACAGAGGGGAGATTGCCAAATTCGGAGAAATGTCCCTTATCTGACGGGGAAACAACTTCTCCAATGGGGAATTTCCCTGGGTCAGAAGGGAGGCATTTAGGACTGTTCAAAGAGGGTGAAGTGGCTGAGCTGGGGCAGACAGGAAAGAGTGAGAAACACACGGAAGGTCTGCACCACGGCTCAGCATGTCTGGACTGAGACGTCGATTCACAGCTGAACAGGGGGTCTGGGAGCTGGAACATGGGAACTGGAGAACTGGTTAAGGGTGAGAATCATTGTTGGCAGTGGGGAGATGGACTGAGAGGACTGGAGGGAAGAATCTGCAGTGGAGAGTGCCTACCATGGAAAACTGCATGGCCATAGTGGCGGCTGGATACTGGTGACTCACAAGCAGGGGGGAGGAGCCGTGGGTGTAGCCTCTCTCTCAGCACCTGTGATGGACAAAGGAAGGACCCCTGTGGGCCTAGCTAATGCACTCAGGGATAACAAAGGCCCCTGGGCAGGGCTGCTCTACAGTGCCTGTAGCCAAGAGCCAAAAGCCCGCAGAGTGGCCCAACTATGGAGACATTCTGTTTACACCTGAGTTGCCAGTGTCCCTCTGCAACAGTCACTTCCATGGCCGATTGAGCCACCATGACCCAGGCAGGGTGCCACTGCTCACTCACTCCCAGGGGAAGGAGCCACTATTGTACCATCTCCCTCCTCACACACCAGTGCATACAGACCAACAAAAAAGGAAGCTCTGCTTGTTGCAGAATAATACAAAAAGCCCAAGGCGGGTAGAAGGACACTTACAGCTGAGACCCCAAGGAAACAGAAATATTAGTATTAATTCCATTGGTCTGGTCCATTCTGGGGTCAGTTCTAGTTGGTTTTTGTTGTTGTTGTTGTTGTTTGTTTGTTTTTTTTATTAATTACGATCTTAGTCCTAAAGGATCTACACATTTTATAACATTTTTTATTCTATTTTTTATTCTATTTTATTTTTAGACTTTTTATATATTTCTATTTCTAGCTAAGGTTATTGTAGCACTGATTGTATCTCTCCTACCTTCTTTTCACCTCTATCTTTGATACATTTCTATTTCTTTCTTTTTCTCTTCATATGTCCAGTCACACTATGCTCTTCTGTTGCCCTGGCTTCTATCCTTTTTTAGTTTATTTTATCTTAATATACTTATAAGCAATATTATCAGTCTGCTCTGTTTCCTTGCATTATTCTCCAGATGACACACTGCTTTGGTTTTTATTATTAGGTTTTGTCTTTATCTTAGTACTAAGTATAATTGTCTGATTTCCTTCTGAGAATCTTCAGTCTGTCTGGTGGTACTCTTGCTCTTTATTATATTTGATCCTAGCTTTCACAATCTCCCTGGATTTGTGTTTGTGTATGTGTGGTGTTTTGTTTTGTTTTGTTTTTGTTTGTTTGTTTGAATTTGTTTTTATTTTGTTCTATTTTGGTTTTGAATTTCTGTTGCTTTTCTCATTGATTGTCTGATAGCATACAGGGGTTCTACTGTCAGGTCTTTCCACTGCCTTATGTTCTACTGGAATCAGTATTTGTGTGTCTTATACATGTATGTGTTTCCTTGCTTAGTATTTGTTTGGCTCAACACTCTGCCATTAATCTGGGGTTTGGACAGTCTTCTTTAAAGCCCTTTATTGCTGGCACAAGCAACCTCTGAAGTTTGGACTACTATGAGAAAACAAAGAAACACCATGGAGGCAAAGGAGCAGGAAAAAACCCACAAGACCAAATAAATGAAGAGGAAATAGGAAAAATGCCTGAAAAAGAATTCAGAGTAATGATAGTAAAGATAATACAAAATCTCAAAAACAAAATACAGGAAATACAAGAAACAGTTAATAAGGACTCAGAAGAACTAAAGAGCGAACAAACAGCAATGGACAACAAAATAACTGAAATTAAAAATACTCTAGATGGTATAAACAGCAGAATAACTGAGGCAGAAGAATGAATAAGTGAGCTGGATGATGGAATGGGGGAAATAACTGCCACAAAGCAGGAAAGCGAAAAAAGAACAAAAAGAATGGAAGACAGTCTCAGAGACCTTGGTGACACCATTAAGCACACCAACATTTGAATCATAGGCATCTCAGAAGAAGAAGAAAAAAAGAAAGGATGTGAGAAAATATTTCAAGAGGTTATAGTGGAAAACTTCCCCAACATGGGAAAGGAAATAATTAACCAAGTCCAAGAAGCACAGAGAGTCCCATACAGAATAAACCTGAGGAGAAATACACCAAGACACATATTAATCAAACTAATGAAAATTAAACACAAAGAAAAAATATTAAAAGCAGCAAGAGAAAAGCAACAAATAACATATAAGGGAAAACCCATAAGAATAACAGCTGATCTTTCTGCAGAAACTCTGCAGGCCAGAAGGGAGTGGCAGGATATACTGAAAGTCCTGAAAGAGAAAAACCTACAGCCAAGAATACTCTACCCAGCAAGAATCTCATTCAGATTTGACAGAGAAATCAAAAGCTTTCCAGACAAGCAAAAGTTAAGAGAATTCAGCACCACCAAACCAGCCTTACAACAAGTGCTAAAGGAACTTTTCTAAGTTGGAAACACAAGGGAAGGAAAACACCTACAAAAACAAACCCAAAACAATTGAGAAAATGGTAATAGGAACACACATGTCAATAATCACCTTAAATGTAAATGGATTAAATGCTCCAACCAAAAGACACAGACTGGCTGAATGGATCCAAAAACAAGACCCTTCTATATGCTGCCTACAAGAAACCCACTTCAGACCAAGGGATACATACAGACTGAAAGTAAAGGGATGGAAAATGATATTCCATGCAAATGGGAGTTAAAAGAAAGCTGGAGTAGCAATACTCATATCAGACACATTAGACTTTAAAGTAAAGACTATTACAAGAGACAAGGAAGGACACTACATAATGATCAAGGGATCTATCCCAGAAGAACATATAACAATTGTAAATATCTATGCACCCAACACAGGAGCACCTCAATACATAAGGCAAATGCTAACAGCCATAAAAGGGGACATTGACAGAAACACAATAATAGTAGGAGACTTTAACACCCCACTTACATCAACGGACAGATCATCCAAACAGAAAATAAATAAGGAAACACAAGCTTTAAATGACACATTAGACCATCTTGACTTAATTGATATTTATAGGACATTCCATCCAAAAGTGACAGAATACACCTTCTTCTCAAGTGCACATGGAACATTCTTCAGGATAGATCACATCTTGGGTCACAAATCAAACCTCAGTAAATTCAAGAAAATTGAAATCATATCAAGCATCTTCTCAGACCACAATGCCATGAGACTAGATATCAATTACAGGAAAAAAAAAACTGTAAAAAATACAAACACATGGAGGCTAAACAATACGCCATTAAACAATGAAGAAATCACTAAAGAAATCAAAGAGGAAATTTAAAAAAACCTAGAAACAAATGACAATGAAAATACAACAACCCAAAACCTATGGAACACAGCAAAAGCAGTTCTAAGAGGGAAGTTTATAGCAATACAGTCCTACCTTAAGAAACAAGAAAAGTATCGAATAAACAACCTAACCTTACACCTAAAACAATTAGAGAAAGAAGAACAAAAAAACCTCAAAGTGAGCAGAAGGAAAGAAATCATAAAGATCAGATCAGAAATAAGTGAAAAAGAAAGGAAGGAAACAATAGCAAAGATTAATGAAACTAAAAGCTGGTTCTTTGAGAAGATAAACAAAATTGATAAACCATTAGCCAGACTCATCAGGAAAACAAGGGAGAAGATGCAAATCAACAGAATTAGAAATGAAAAACAAGTAACAATTGACACTGCAGAAATACAAAGATCATGAGAGACTGCTAAAAGCAACTATATGCCAATGAATTGGATAACACGGAAAAAATGGATACATTCTTAGAAAAATACAATCTTCCAAGACTGAACCAGGAAGAAATACAAAATATTAGCAGACCAATCACAAGCACTGACATTGAGACTTTGATTAAACATCTCCCAACAAACAAAAGCCCAGGGCCAGATGGCTTCACAGGCAAATTCTATCAAACATTTAGAGAAGAGCTAACACCTATCCTTCTCAAACTCTTCCAAAATATTGCAGAAGGAGAAACACTCCCAAACTCATTCTATGAGGCCACCATCACCCTGATACCAAAACCAGGCAAAGATGTCACAAAAAAAAGAATATTACAGGTCAATATCACTGATGAATATAGATGCAAAAATCCTCAACAAAATACTAGCTAACAGACTCCAACAGCACATTAAAAAGATCATACACCATGATCAAGTGGGGTTTATTCCTGGGATGCAAGGATTCTTCAATATATGCAAATCAATCAATGTGATACATCATATCAACAAATTGAAGGATAAAAACCATATGATCATCTCAATAGATGCAGAAAAACTTTTTGACAAAATTCAACAACCATTTATGATAAAAACTCTCCAAAAAATGGGCATAGAAGGAAATTACCTCAACATAATAAAACCATATATGACAAACCAATAGCCAACATTGTTCTCAATGGTGAAAAACTGAAAGCATTCCCTCTAAGAACAGGAACAAGACAAGGGTGCCCACTCTCACCATTATTATTCAACATAGTTTTGGAAGTGTTAGCCACAGCAATCAGAGAAGAAAAAGAAATCAAAGGAATCCAAATTGGAAAAGAAGAAGTAAAATTGTCACTCTTTGCAGATGACATGATATTATACATAGAAAACCGTAAAGATTCTACCAGAAAACTCCTAGCACTAATCAATGAATTTAGTAAAGTAGCAGGATACAAAATTAATGCACAGAAATCTCTTGCATTCCTATACACTAACAATGAAAAAGCAGAAAGAGAAATTAAGGAAACTCTCCCATTTACCATTGCAACCAAAAGAATAAAATACCTAGGAATAAACCTGCCTAAGGAGGCAAAAGACCTGTATGCAGAAAACTATAAGACAATGATGAAAGAAATCAAAGACGATACAAACAGATGGAGGGATATACCATGTTCCTGGATTGGAAGAATCAACATTGGGAAAATGACTATACTACCCAAAGCAATTTACAGATTCAACACAATCCCTATCAAATTACCAATGGCATTTTTCACAGAACTAGAACAAGAAATCTTACAATTTGTATGGAAATGCAAAAGATCCTGAATAGCCAAAGCAATTTTAAGAAGGAAAGATGGAGTTGATGGAATTAGGCTTCCAGACATCAAACTATGCTACAAGGCCACAGTGATCAAAACAGTATGGTACTGGCACAAAAATAGAAAGGAAGCTCAATGCAACAGAATAGAGAACTCAGCGGTAAACCCAAGCACTTATGGGCAGCTTATCTTTGACAAAGGAGGCAAGAATATACAATGGAAAAAAAGACAGCCTCTTTAACAAGTGTTGCTGGGAAAATAGGACAGCCACATGTAAAAAAATGAAATTAGAACACTTCCTAACACCATACACAAAAATAAACTCCAAATGGATTAAAGACCTACATGGAAGGCCAGACACTATAAAACTCCTAGAGGAAAACATAGGCAGAACACTCTATGACATACATCAAAGCAAGATCCTTTTGGACCCACCTCCTAGAATCATGGAAATAAAATCAAGAATAAACAAATGGAACCTCATGAAACTGAAAAGCTTTTGCACAGCAAAAGAAACCATAAACAAGACAAGAAGACAACCCTCAGAATGGGAGAAAGTACTGGCCAACGATGCAACGGACAAAGGATTAATCTCCAAAATATACAAGCAGCTCATGAAGCTTAATACCAAAAAAGCAAATAACCCAATCCACAAATGGGCAGAAGACCTAAATAGACATTTCTCCAAAGAAGACATACAGATGGCCAACAAACACATGAAAAGATGCTCAACATCACTCATCATTAGAGAAATGCAAGTCAAAGCCACAATGATGTATCACCTCACACCAATCAGAATGGCCATCATCACAAAATCTAGAAACAATAAATGTTGGAGAGGGTGAGGAGAAAAGGGAACTCTCCTGCAGTGTTGGTGGGAATGTAAGTTGGTTCAGCCACTATGGAAAACAGTTTGGAGGTTCCTTAAAAAACTGAAAACAGAACTACCTTATGATCCAGTAATCCCACTACTGAGCATATACACAGAGAAAACCATAATCCAAAAAGAAACATGTACTGTAATGTTTACTGCAGCACTATTTACAATAGCCAGGACATGGAAGCAACCTAAATGCCCATCAGCAAATGAATGGATAAAGAAGATGTGGCATGTATATATACAATGGAATATTACTCAGCTATAAAAAGGAATGAGATGGAGCTATATGTAATGAGGTGAATAGACCTGGAGTCTGTCATACGGAGTGAAGTAAGCCAGAAACAGAAAAACAAATAGTGTATGTTAAATCATATATACAGAATCTACAGGAAAAAAATAATGGTACTGATGAACTCAGTG
Organism: Hippopotamus amphibius kiboko; assembly: GCF_030028045.1. Lineage (NCBI taxonomy): Eukaryota > Metazoa > Chordata > Mammalia > Artiodactyla > Hippopotamidae > Hippopotamus > Hippopotamus amphibius. The sequence goes on from NC_080186.1 coordinate 226,782,920, forward strand.
ACAGGTCAAGAATAAGGATGCAGATGCAGAGAATGCACTGGAGCACATGGGGTTGGGGGGGCGGGGGGCAAAAGGGAAGCTGGGATGAAGTGAGAGAGTAGCATACACATATATACACTACCAACTGTAAAATAGATAGCTAGTGGAACATTGCTATATAACAAAGGGAGATCAATTCGATGATGGGTGATGCATTAGAGGGCCAAGACGGGGAGGGTGGAGGGAGTCGTGGGAGGGAGGGAGAGGATATGGGAATATATGTATAAATACAGCTGATTAACTTTTGTGTACCTCATAAGCTGGTACAAGAGTGGAAAGCAATTATATTCCAATAAAGAGCTTAAAAAAATAAAATAATAAAAGAAAAGAAAAGAAAAAAGAATGTTGCAAGAGACAAGGAAGGACATTCCATAATGATCAAAGGATCAATCTAAGAAGAAGATATAACAATTGTAAATATATATGCACCTAATATAGGAGCACCTCAATACATAAGGCAAATGCTATCTATAAAAGAGGAAATCAACAGTAACACAATAATACTGGGGGACTTTAACACCCCACTTCCATCAATGGACAGATCATCCAGACAGAAAATTAATAAGGAAACACATGCTTTAAATGACACAATAGACAGATAGATTTAACTGATATTTATAGGACATTCCATCTGAAAACAGCAGATTACACTTTCTTCTCAAGTTCACAGGGACCTTCTCCAGGCTAGATCACATCTTGGGTCACAAATCAAGTCTTGGGAAATTTAAGAAAATTGAAATCACATCAAGTATCTTTTCTGACCACAACACTAGGAGATTAGAAATTAATGACAGGAAATAAACTTTAAAAACACAAATACATGGAGGCTAAACAATATGATACTAAATAACCAATGGGTCACTAAAGAAATCAAAGAGGAAATAAAAAAAATACCTAGAGAGAAATGACAATGAAAACACAATGATCCAAAACCTATGGGATGCAGCAAAAGCAGTTTTAAGAGGGAAGTTTATAGCAATACAATCCTACCTCAAGAAACAAGAAAAATCCCAAATAAACAATCTAACCTTACACCTAAAGAAACTAGAGAAAGAAGAGCAAACAAAATCCAAAGTTATTAGAAGGAAAGAAATCATAAAGTTTGGGACAGAAATAAATGAAATAGAGACAAAGAAAACAGTAGGCAAGATCAATAAACTAAAAGCTGGTTCTTTGAGAAGATAAATAAAATTGATAAATGTTTAGCCAGACTCATCAAGGAAAAGAGACAGAGGACTCAATCAATAAAATTAGAAATGAAACAGAATTTACAAGAAACACTGCAGAAATAAAAAGCATCATAAGAGACTACTACAAGCAACTATATGCCAATAAAATGGACAACCTAGAGGAAGTGGACAAATTCTTAGAAAAGTATAGCCTTCTGAATGAGAAAGAAATAGAAAATATGAACAGAATAATCACAAGTACTGAAATTGAAACTGTGATTAAAAATCTTCCAATAAACAAAAGTCCAGGACCAGATGGCTTCACTGGTGAATTCTGTGAAACATTTAGAGCAGAGTTAACACCCATCCTTCTCAAAGTCTTCCAAAAAATTTCAGAGGAAGGAACACTCCCAAACTCATTCTATGATGCCACCATCAGCCTGATATCAAAACCAGACAAAGATGTCACAAAAAAAAAAAAAAAAGAAAATTACAGACCAATATCACTGATGAATTTAGATGCAAAAACCCTCAACAAAATACTAGCAAATAGAATCCAACAACACAAGAAAAGGATCATAAACCATGATCAAGTGGGATTTATCCCAGGGACATAAGGATTCTTCAATATGCACAAATCAATGTGATACACCATATTAACAAATTGAAGGATAAAAACCATATTATCATCTCTAAAGATGCAGAAGAAGCTTTTGACAAAATTTAACACCGATTTATGATAAAAACTCTCCAGAAAGTGGGCACAGAGAGAACCTATCTCAACACAATAAAGGCCACATACAACAAAACCACAGCAAACATTCTGAGTGGTGAAAAACTGAAAGCATTCCCTCTAAGATCAGGAACAAGACAAGGATGTCCACTCTCGCATTCAACATAGTTTTGGAAGTCCTTACCACAACAATCAGAGAAGAAAAAGAAATAAAAGGAATCCAAATTGGAAAAGAAGAAGCAAAACTGTCACTGTTTGCAGATGACATGATACTATACATAGAAAATCCTAAAGGTGCCACCAGAAAACTACTGGAGCTTATCAATGAATTTGGTAAAGTTTCAGGATACAAAATTAACACACAGAAATCTCTTTCATTCCTATATACTAACAATGAAAGATCAGAAAGAGAAATTAAGGAAACAATCCCATTCACCACTGCAACAAAAAGAATAAAACACCTAAGAATAAACCTAATTAAGGAGGTAAAAGACCTGTACTCAGAAAACTATAAGACACTGATGAAAGAAATCAAAGATGACACCAACAGATGGAAAGATATGCCATATTCTTGGATTGGAAGAATTAGTATTGTGAAAATGACTATACTACCCAAAGCAATCTACAGATTCAATGCAATTCCTATCAAATTACCAATTGCATTTTTTACAGAACTAGGACAAAAATCCTAAAGTTTGTATGGAGACACAAAAGACCTCTAATGGCCAAAGCAATCTTGAGAAAAAAAAAAAAAATCGAGCTGGAGGAATCAGACTCCCTGACCTCAAACTATACTACAAAGCTACAGTAATCAAGACAATATGGTTCTGGCACAAAAACAGAAATATAGATCAATGGAACAGGACAGAGAGCCCAGAGATAAACCCACACACCTATGGTCAACTAATCTATGACAAAGGGGGTAAGGATATACAAAGGAGAAAAGACAGCCTCTTCAATAAGTGGAGCTGGGATAACTGGACAGCTATATGCAAAAGAATGAAATTAGACCACTCCCTAACACCATACACAAAAATAGATTCAAAATGGATTAAAGACCTAAATGTAAGGCCAGACACTATAAAACTCCTAGAGGAAAACATAGGAAGAACACTCTTGGACATAAATCACAGCAAGATCTTTTTTGATCCACCTCCTAGGGTAATGGAAATAAAAACAAAAATAAACAAGTGGGACCTAATGAAACCTAAAAGCTTTTGCACAGTAAAGGAACTATAAACAAGATGAAAAGACAACCCTCAGAACGGGAAGAAATATTTACAAATGAATCAACAGACAAAGGATTAATCTCCAAAACATATAAACAGTTCATCCAGCCCAATATCAAAAAAAACAAACAACCCAATCAAAAAATGGGCAGAAGACCTAAATAGGCATTTCTCTAAAGAAGACATGGCCGAAAGGCACAGGAAAAGCTGCTCAACATCACTAATTATTAGAGAAATGCATATCAAAACTACAATGAGGTATTACCTCATACCGGTGAGAATAGGCATCATCAGAAAATCTACAAACAGTAAATGCTGGAGAGGGTGAGGAGAAAAGGGAATCCTCTTGCACTGCTGGTGGGAATGTAAATTGATACAGCCACTATGGAGAACAGTATGGAGGTTCCTTATAAAACTAAAAATAGAACTATCATATGACCCAGCAATCCCACTACTGGGCATATACCCAGAGAACACCATACTTCAAAAAGACACATGCACTCCAATGTTCATTGCAGCACTATTTACAATAGCCAGGACATGGAAGCAACCTAAATGTCCATCAACAGATGAATGGATACAAAAGATGTGGTACATATATACAATGGAATGTTACTCAGCTGTAAAAAGGAACAAAATTGGGTCATTTTTAGAGACATGGATGGACCTAGAGACTGTCATATAGGGTGAAGTGAGTCAGAAAAACAAATATCATATATTAACGCATATATGCAGAATTTAGAAAAATGGTACAGATCTACCAATTTGCAAAGCAGAAATAGAGACACAGATGTAGAGAACAAACATAAGGACACCAAGGGGGGAAAGCAGGGGTGGGGGGGGGGTGTTGGGGTGGGATGAACTGGGAGATTGAGATTGCCATATTTACATTATTAATAAGAAAAAATACAAATTGTATGTATTTCATTATGACATAGTCAAATTTACTAAACTATCTGACCACAACCATAATTATACTTGCTAAAAATAACATTTTATAACTATTTAACAGAAATAACCCATTTTTATTTTTTAAAAGTACTATTGGTCTTCCCTGGATTTTAAGATATTAAAGTGTTCTTCAGAATCTCTCTTATTTATTTGCGAGTTCCTCTGCACATGGGCTCTCCACAGAGCTGCTTGAGTGTTCTCACAATATGGTGACTGGCTTCCCCCAGAGTCAGCAATCCAAGGCAACAAGATAAACCCTGCAATTCCCTTAGATCTAATCTCAAAGTCACACTGTCACTGCTATTACATTATATTGGTCCAGTCCTGATTCTACATGGGAGGATACAATATAAAGGTGTGAATACCAGGACACAAAATCATTAGGAGCCATGCTGAACAGGAAGGGGGCAGTTCGAAAAGAGGCTTTCCTTTCACTTCTCTAAGCCTCCATTTCCCCATATCCACAGTGGAGATAATCACAGTACCTACCTCATAGGATTTTGTTGAGATCAAGGAACATAATGCATTTGAAATGTGATTATAGCATACAGCTGGTAGTAAATAACAGCTAGCCATGTATTTGTTTATTTATTTAATTGCTACTAATGGTTTTATTCATCACTCAGACATCCTGGAAAGGAGCACACAATGAAAAAATCAAACCTCTGAACTTAACAGTAAGCATCAAGTTCTGCAACACACACACACACCCCCCTTAGTGAAACCACTCATTGCTATAATCACCTTAATGAAATCTATCAAAAAGGGTATGTGATCTTAAGTAGAAAGGTGGCATTATTGAAAGGCTGAAGGAATATCTAATAAATCCCAAGGATAGAAAGTAAAAGCAAGCTTCCAGAAAACTAGTATGAGGAACTAAGAAGTCAGAAATTTCCTCTGTCTCTCAGGAACCACATGGTCTTTCAACTCTGCTTCTTTCTCCTCTCTCCCTGTCTGTCCCTGCCCCCACTATGCTTCTCAGTTTCTTCGGTCAGGCATTCAGCAGAGACTAGAATCTCTGAGTCCAATTCCAAATTTCCAGGAAGAAGAATCTGATTGGGCCATTTTGTCCATCCCTGACACAATGTTCTCTGATGGGAGAGGAGGGAGGACAAGTATAGGATTTACTGCCCACTCATCAGGATGTGAGAGAGCAGACTGTCTTTTCAGAAGGAGATGTAGGAATTAAGATTACATGATTGGTGGGAGAAACTACTGGCCTCTCTGTTACAAACTCTTGGCAAAGAAAATCATTACCAGTTTGGTTCAAATTAGCAAAGTAAACCACATGTCCAACTCAGAGCTGAAGAGCTTTAATCAAAATTGGTACCTTTCTCAAAGAAATAAAAATAAATTTGTTCATTGAATGTGCATACAACTAGCAGCCTCATTTATATTCTCACTTGGAACAGATGTGGGGCAGCACATATCTATACACACACAAATAAATTATGAAAAATGCCGGCTTATGACCAATGCAGAGAAGAAAATTACCAACAAGTAAACTGATTTAAAATTTACATTCTACTCTCAAAATAGATTAATTGAATTACTCAAGCCCTGCATTTCATAAGAGGAAGCCAATTTCAACATATATTTCATATAGACCCATATGCACTTTATAGATGACAGGATCCCTCCAGTAAATGTGTTTCTAAACCATCTCATTACTCAATTGAAAAGAATCCTAGAAAATAACCTCTTAGTTTCAGAACTGTTAAGAACCTGTTCTGAGAGGTGGGTCCCAGTATTTGCCAAACTACTAATTCTAGTTGTTTCTTAGGCACAATCTCTTGACTCTTTTAATAAAGTCCTTTCTATTTCTTCGGTCTCTGAAACAAACCATTTGATTCTCTGAGTTGTAAAATGAAACAATTTCTCATCCAGATAAAACCTTGATACTAAATGACACTGTTCAGTGCCACATCCTAGCTTGTTACTTCTCACTTTGTTTTTAACAACTTAGTACATTTTGATAAAATTGTGTTATACACTAAATTGTGTCCCTCCCCACCCAAAATTTACATGTTGAAGTCCTAATCTCCAATACCTTATAATATATTTGGAGAGAGGGCCTTTAGAGAAGTGATTAAGTTAAAACGAGTCTCTTAGGGTGGGTCCTTATCCAATCTGACTAGTGTCCTTAAGCAAAGAGGAAATCTGAACATCAGGGGCCCATGCACATAAAGGAAAAATCTTGTGAGGACATGGAAAGAAGGCAGCTACCTGCAAGCCAAGGAAAGTGGCCTCAGAACATATAAATTCTGCTGATATTTTGATCTTGGATTTCTAATCTCCAGGACCATGAAAAAATAAACTTCTGTTGTTTAAGTCGCTGGGTCTGTGGTGTTTTGCTATGGCAGTCCTAGCAAACTAATATAATTGGATGCAGGTTTTGTTTATCAAAAAGTAGAAACACATCAACACAGTTCAGTAAACATTTACTTATTAGCTGCCTCAAATATTTTGTGGAATGAGGCAAAGAATCAACAAGTAAATTACTGAGAGGCTACTGCAAGCCCAGCTCTCTGGCAGATGACTAGAACACAGAGATGAAGGTGGAGTTGTCGTAGCCATCAAGGACTCAAAGTCTACCAAGGGAGTCAGACTCATGGCTTCTGTGCCAAACAGAGGTATATGCAAGTAACGCCTTTGAGGAGATAAGTGTGTGTTTCTGCTGGGCTGGGAGAACAGTAGTGAAGAAGGGATGTGAGGCAACAATAAGTCACAGTTTGGGGGAGAGAACCAATCTTCTTATTTCTGATGTTTTAAAATTATTTCTGAGTACAAGTAGTCTTAAATTGCAGATTTAAACTGCTAATTTACTTCTCAGAAAGCGTAGCTCAACATCAGCTAACCAGATAAAAATGGGATGGGATAGACATTTGCTAATGATTAAATTAAAAATACTAAATATCCACACTGAATACTTTCACCTACGTCTCCTTTTATATCTAATTTATCCTATTACCTCTTCTTGATATAATCCTCTCTCAAACTAGATATTTTCCAAGGACCACACAGCCAAGGATCTTTCAGAAGACATCCCAATGGTCAAACTAGCCATTTTATAATATTTGAACTTTTATTATTTTTACTCCCAAAATACATGCTTCACATTAAGGTGAAGTATAACTACATTTTAATCATATATTTGTCCAACATTATGAGCCAATCCATGAATTCAAGGGAGTGTAAATATCTAAGGAAAACATCACCACTATTTTCAACCATCCTCATATTTCCCAAAGACCCCATCTCTGGACAAGAGTATCTCCAATCTGGACAAGAATTCAAGTCAGGCTCTGGGAATCCCACAGGAGTCAGTGATCTGCCTCAAGTCTGGCACCTTAAGAATAAGGCACTTGCTTTAACCAAAAGAATAGAACACCTGCACTACAAGAACATGTTTTGTAATCCAATCCATAAACTGACTATCCCCTGTTCTTACCAAAAGCTTATTAAAGCAAATTGCATTTGAAAGAGATTCTATTGAACATGTTAATTATCTAAACTCTAAACCTGAACTCAAAGTTATTAGAAAAAAAAAAATCCCCAAGCTTCTCATTCATTCCTTTGCAGAAATGATCCAATACCACAGTCTAAATATTTTGATTTGGCGCAAGAAATCACAGTTTATAATACAATGTGTCTTTCACAAAACTATATTTTCAATATGCTGTCTCTTATGGTACTCAATAGCCTTTATGTGTAAGGAGATTCACAACCTACACAATAAATTCCCCTTTTCATGTTGTGCAAAACAGGAAAAGTAAGGTTGTGTTTCCTGCCTCTCTTCTGCTCATCCTGTTAACATGGGAGTTTTCCTAGGTTAGGTCCTATCTCTCTTCTTTCATTACATCCTCTCAATCTTGGGACTTTATCAAGTTCCCAGTTATCATCTCTATGTCAGTGACTCCAAACCTCTCCAACCACAACCAGCCCCAACTCTCAAACTAGCACTGTCCAACAGAGCTTTCTGTGACAATACAAGTGTTCTAATCCGTGCTATCCAATACGGTTATTACTAGTCACATGTCACTACTGAACACATAAGTTAAATTTAAAATGATGGCTAGTGGCTACCATATTGGACAGTGCGGCCCTAGGCTTCCATTTGTACTTGACCCCATGCCTGCCAGCACTTCAAAATTAATATGCCCAATTGAAGATATTCAGTTTCTGCTCCCAAATAGCTCCTCCTCTTTATTTGCTTATTCCTATTAATTATACCACCATTCTCTTATTCATTCAGACTAGGAAGGTAAAGCTACTTTTGACGCCCACCATTTCCCCACATCCAGCTTGCTTACTATACCGTCACACCTCTGATCAAGGAAGAAAAACTCATTTAAGAAAATAATTAATATTTTAGGATAAATGTGTACAGCAACATATCAATGCATTTTTAATTAGTATTTTAATTATGCTATTCCCTCCCAGAAACATGAGCCAGTATTCAATATTGCATCCATGTAAGATGAATTACATAGTCTGTATTGATCAGACGGGGAATTTCAAAGGAGAAATCTGTGATATACAGGGGGAGGAAAAGATGTCAAAGTTAGGCAGTAGAAATAACATGAGCTTAATTATTTAACTCAAGAGAAATTGTGTAGGTCAGTAGATATAAAGGAGCAAAGAAAGAAGAGGAAAGGAAGGACAGGAAAGAGAGACAGCAAACAGAATTCTTCTGGCTGGTAAGATAAGGAAGGCCTTACTGGGGGTTTAACAAAATGGAGTTAAGATCTTAGTGAAGGTTGAAACTATGCAAGCCACTCCTGGCTGCTCTGGGGTAGCGACTTGCATCTTACAGTAACTACTTTATAATGAAGAAAACACAGATACATGGTAATTAGAGGAGGAACTACAGTTGGTCTAGAGCAACACTATCTAATAAAAATATAATGCAAGCTATTCATGCAGTTTTAAGTTTTCTGGTAGACTCATTCAAAAAGTAAAAAAGGAGCGGGAGAAGGGAATTCATTTTTTAATTATTTTATTTAATCCAATATACCTAAAATATCCTTTCAATATGTAATCAATATTTTTGAAGTTATATATGAGATAATGTACCTGTTTTTGTACTAAAATTTGAAATCTGGTCTGTATTTCACAGGGTGCATATCAATCTGGACACTAAATTTTCACTGGAAATGTTTGATATGTACTCAGATTTCAGAAGATTAACAGTTGGAAAACTAGAGTCACATCAATACCACGTGGTTCCAAACATTCATAAGGTATTTCCAACTCTGAATTATCAATTTTAAATTAGTTAAAATCAAATAAAATATAAAATTTTGTTTCTCAGTCACACTCAACACCTTTCAAGTGTCCAACAGCCACATGTAGTTAGTGGCTACTCTATTAGACAACACAAGCTTAGAGCTTACACCACTTTAAGAAAAAGCCTTGGAGGACTTGTCAGAAAGTTGTGCTGTAGACAAAGGCTGCACGATAAAGGAAAGATTTGGAGTTATGTACAAAACAAGAGTTAGTTTGAGCATGCACAGCAGAAGAAATCTTTGGGTACTGCAAACCTATTTTTCCTCATCAACTGACTCTTCCCAGGCCAGCAGAGGTGATAAATCATGTGGCTACAGATTCACATTGTCTCACTGCTCCATCAATAGAAATAAACATTCCCTGTACAAGAAACTACTATGGATTTGACTCTATCTGATTTTATTTATCATGCCCTAATTAGGCATTTAAGTTCTCTTTCCAAGTTCACGTGGGATTTTTCCTATCATTCCTTGGAAAAAAATCCAAGTGAATTTTTTCCCTATTTTAAGGGTTTTCAGACCAAGTAAATCATGGGCACACTTCCAAAATGTATAAGAATTAGAGAAAGGAGTTGATTGCTTAATTCTTGCCTCTGACTTGAAACTTGTGTTAATTAGCTAAAGCCAGAGGCTGCAGCATGCTCTCCAGAGCCCTGTGATCCACTGATCAGCAATGACAAGGCCATCTGGCCTTCCCGCAGCACATTGGAGAAAGTGTCTTTTGGCATAAAAATCAGGGATGCCTGTAATTTAAAATGAGTCAAGTGCTGCCACCACTTTTGAAAGAGATAATAGCTGACTGCAATACAAAGCCTGTCCCAAAGGAAGCTGTGTCTGTGCACACCAATGCCTCGCTCTCCCCTGTCTGCATAACCCTTTCTAACCTACCTTTAAGCAATCCCATTCTTCAACACTCCCCTTTTGATGGTGTTTATTTCTCCATCAATTCCTACACCAAAGTTGAAAAACCTTGATTTGAGGCTTGTATGTGCTTTCTGATTGGTGTCCAAATAGCTATTCATTAAGGGGATGCCAAACTGGAAACAACACAGGAGTTGGAACAGTCAGAGGGATATGACCCAGGAGCCAGGATTTGGCATGTGGATGAACCGAGGCAAGTGGGACTAGCTCTGTCCTGCTCATTCCTCATCCATGCAGCCTGGCTCACGAACTGAAGAAGAAGAGGAGCACAAAGATGACAAACATTCCAGTGGGAAAGATTGGTTGGGTGCCCACTGGTCTATCTTGATATGATCAGCAACACAAACTCACTGAGACATTGAAGAAAGCCAGCACTCTTGGTTTCTCCAAGCCAGTGATTTCCCGCCAGTGTTTCCAGGGTAGTTTTATTCCTCGAAAACCAAATAACAACATAACCCTCAGTCATTAGACCATGTGTCCTATTTGGGGATTGGGATAAATGGTCACCATGATGTTGCCTAAGGATCTCTGGGTCCAGGACCATTGTCCTGATAAACCCCACTTATTTCCCAAGGCCATCGCTAGACTGAGCACTGATGAAAATAAAAGACAATAAAAGTGAAAACTAAACTTCCCTGGAGAAATCCATTTGATGGTGAAGCATCGCAGATTACTCTATCATCTCATGGATTAGATTTTCAGCGCAGGCAGGCAAAACATTGAAACAGCTGAAAGGGTGGGCAGTGCCTGCCTGATTCATTAAATATCCACATTGGTAAACACACAATATCAGTTGTAATTTGCATCAAGCCTCCCTTTGGATCTCAGGGACTTGCCTTTCATGTATGTTCACTGGTGAGTCTCACAAGTCTGACATTCCCAGTGAATTATCTAGCCTTTATATTCTATTAATGTAAAACTTTGCTGTTTCAGTGCGCCTGGATTTCTTAATAATAGTGGGCTTCTTGATTGAGTGCTTTTAGGAAGTTACTGCTTTAATTTGAACTAAAACTTTTCCTTGTAGTTAAATGGTCTGGACAGCTCTAAGAAGACCGCAAATACCCATGGATTCTTCCTCTTTAGCCTCTTTGTAAAACTGAACAGTCTCACATCGTCCAACACAGGCATTCTATACTCGCATAGGTGAGAAGAGACACAAAGACACAAGAATCCCTTATTCTGATAGGAAGAACTCTCCACCTTATGTTACAAACTACATCCCATCAAACTTTAAAAATTACAGCATTCCAAGGAACCAGGGTTAAAATTCATACAGGCAGCCACATTTATCACTCTTGATTATAAAAGTGCACCAAGTTTAGCTGTCATGTATCTGTCAAGTTTCTATGCAAATTCAGATATTCTCCCCATGCTGTACATGTCATCTGTGATTTCTTAGATTTAGTTTGGCAAGCTTCTATTCTCTGTAGGAATGCCTCTAAGTGTACCAGTATCTATTCTGAATATTACATTTCTTCCTCAGGTCTTGCAATGCTAAATAAGAAAATAAAGAGGAGATGAGTATGTTGTTATTTTATAAGCTCCTCTCTTATAAGAAACCCAAGGCTCTGAACAAATATTTAGCCTGAACAAAAAAAAAAAAAAAGAAAAAAAGGAGTAAATTGATCTTTGGAGAGGAACATTAATTCTTTCAACTTTCTTATGTGTCATTTAACAAATTATCCATTCCCAAGACAATAAACGGCTCTCTAGCAGCCAGGCGGAATTAACAACCCTGCAAGCAGTAACCCTTTTATCTATAATTTACTAATGATATTCATTATATCATCTTGCCAAACCTTCATAATTATGAGAAAGAAAAGCAGACAAAGCCAACTTTACAATTAGGCAAACTAAAAGACCATCCACCCATTGGTCTCACCAGCCAAACCTTAGCAATTCACCCTTCCTGCTTGAAATCGAATCCCATAAAATCATTTAACAAATATATATTTATTGAGCACCTACTTTGTTTCAGGTCTACCTTCTCTAGGGGTCACTGGGCAATATACACATAACCTGAAAGGGTGAGGTGGCTTTTATGTTTCTTCTTTTCCTACATTAACTGACAGGAGAGCTTGATTCTAAAGAATGGATTAAGTAGTGCACGTAAAATTAAGAATGGTATAAGTAGAAAGGAGCTAAGATTGCTAAATGCCATCTGAAAGTCTCACACTTTTCATGTGTATTCTTATTACAACAACCAAGTGAGAAATAAATTAGATTATGTGCGTAATTTTATAATTAGGAAAACTGGACTCCAAGAAGTTGAATATAATTTGCCTGAAGACATACAGCTATGTATATTTAACTTACATCTGTCTCACTGTTGAGGCTTATTAGCTTACAAGATACGTATGAATTAATAATAGGATACAGATGCTAAACAAAATGATGCAATGTTTGGCTTCAGTGATTAAAAGTATAGTGTTCAGATCAAGGAAGTAAAGTACTCAGATCATAGGGGATTTTAGTCCTTTTATCCTGAGACTAGCAGAGCATATCCAGAATGTATACTCGGTTCTAAGCATGAAATATTTAAAGGGTTTTGATACTCAAAAATGTGCATAAAATGGGCAACAAAGAGATAAGGAAGGTGGAAACCATCTCATAAATAAACTATTGAGAGAACTGAGAGATTCAACCTGGAAAACAAAATGCTGAAAGGGATTATACAATAGCTGTTTGCAAATACTTGAACTGCTGTGTTTTTTTAAAAAGGCACAAGTTTGTTCTTTGTGGTTCCAGGAGACAAACTAGGGAAATAGCATGAACTTCCTCACATTTCCCATCCTTAGAAGGCTGGGGAATTGCAAATAAATGTGTTAGGTTGCAATTTAGGTATGAATTGCTAAGGACCTAGCAAGATGATCATTGTGAGCCTGGAAAAGAACAGGTGAATACGAATGACATTTAAAAGAGGCACCACCAAGAACTGATGACTGAGCAGAGAAGGGGCAGTCACCGAGGATCCCAGTATCGTGAGTCCCAGAGTGCCTGCCTGATCGAGTCACCGGCCACACCAACATGCCCACAGCCACCTCACTTGGCATGGAACATCCAGTTGCAGCCCTGACAGAAGCAGTGGGCTAAAGCAGAGCCGTCACTCCAAATGCAGTGGCAGACAGACCTGGGTGTAATACTGAGAGCTGTGAAACCCTGACTCAGCACTTTGCCCTTGGCGCTTTCTGTGCCCGGGATGCCCACACCCCAGACATGTTCACGGCTCACAGCTCCACATCATTCAGGCCTCTGCGTTAATGCTGCCCCCTCACAGAGACTTTCCTTAATCACTCTCTCCAATATATATCCTGTTTACTTACATGCTTTTTTACAGCACATCTAGTTAACTATCTGACATTATATAAATGTTTTCCCATCTCCCTCCCTGGAATATCAGTCCATGAAGCAGGTGTTGTTCTGTTCACTGACGTGTCCCCCATGTCTAGACAGTCCTGGCACATGGTAGACCCTCAAGGAATCATTGTAAAATGGATGGATTGTCCCCAAGGGAAGCTTGTGTATCTTTATGGCAAATATTTTCACTGGAAAATATTTTCACACAGTCTCTTGATGTAAAAATCATTAGGATAGGTCACCATTTCTGCTATAGAACCATGTTTTAATGCAACAACTCAGCCTTAGAAATGAAGCATCTACTGACCCACAGCACCAAATCTAACATTTGGTTTTTCAGCACGATACCAAGGGATCACCATTAATTTTTTATTTGGATTTTCAATAAAGTCAATATATAAATGAATTATGTCATATTACAATGTACAAAATACTACCCATATTTCCGTTTTCTCATTAAATGGGATTAAACAAAAAATAAAACAAGCAATTCTAAATTTCAGATTCAAATTTTGAAACTTGAATATTTAAATGAAAATTTTAAAAAATCATTTTTTATTGAACTGCTTAAATTTGAGGAACCCTAGATTAGCTAAGAAGATGCTATTAAACCAAGTTAAAAAGCATCATATTAACTTGCATATATTCCCCCAAAATAAAACATAGATCTTTTTGTGCTGTATACCTTTTCTCCCCCAAGCGATCATCAGCAGCTTTATCCCTAAAAGGTGGAACACTTAAGAGAAAGAGTTGCCAGTAGTTTATTTAATGATAGGAACCCAGAAGTGGGCTTAACCTTTGGACATACCTCTTCAGCTACTCTTTCCAAGCCTCCCCAAGGAGTTACTCTGATTCTGTCTCTAGAAGCTAGTCACAATTGCTACCCACAAAAATTTACCAGAAGATGGTTTCCTAGTCTTCTCCTATTTCCCAACTGGAGATCAAATGTGTTGCTAAATTTGATTGTAAAGTAGCTACAAAAACCTTCAGATCAGGTCCAGAGTTTGAACACACCACACCACCTGCCATCACCCTGTCTGAACCACCATGTCTCTCTCCTGGGTTCTACCATGGCTCCCTGACTTGCAACAAAGAAGCAAGTAATCCTTCTAAAACAGAAGTCAGGTTATGTCACACTGCTGCTCAAAACTCTGCTACAGCTCTCCAGGTACTTAGAGTGCAAGCCCTGGTCTTCACAATGGTCTGTAGGCCCTTCCCATTACTTCTTAGACCTCATCTCCTACTACCTCAACCTCACCCCTCACTCACTGTTCCAGTCAAATGGACCTCCATGCTGCCCCTTGAACACATGCCTGCTTTAGGGCATCGCACTGGCTGTTTGCAGGACTTGGAAGCCTCATCTCCAGGTACTAGCTTGCGCAACTCTTTCACCTTCCTTGCGTCTTTGCTGCAGTGTCATCTTCTCAATGAGGCCTTCCCTAACCATGCTACTTATTATCATAATTTGCTCCCCACACCCCTCCCAGCACCTGCCCACCCCATCTTCCTTAGCACGCTTTACTGTTTTATAATTTTTCCACAGTACTTACCATCTTCTAACACAGATGTATTTTACTAATTTTTTATGTTTATATGTATTATCTTTTTATATATGTGCTCCCTCTGTGAGGACAGGAATCTTTGTTTCGTTCACTGATATACCCAGGAAGCCTAAAATAATACCAGGCACATGATAGGGGTTCAATAAATATTTAATTATTTAACAATTCTAATCATATAGCTTATGCTATTAATCAACCAATCAATAGGTATCTCTTGGATGCTTAATATCTGTTCTATGTAACCCTGGGCACTATGGGAGATTGTTTTAGTATAAAGCATCTGCCCTCTGAAAGTTTACATTCCAGTTGGAGAGACCACAAGCAGTCAGCAGTGTCAGAGACATGAAGAATGGAGAGTATTGATAAAGAGCAATGAGTCCGTGTGTTCCCATGCATTTATGCAACAGTTTTTTGTTTGTTTGTTTTTTGTTTTTATGTTTCTCACTGCCTCTTTGATCAGGTCTTTATTCAAAATTAGCTGTCCAAAATGATCTGACTTTTCTTTACCCAATAAACAAATTTAAATTTATGCAGCAGCCTTCTTTTCCTCTGTGGTGGGTTACTTTTCTGCAGGCTTCTTTTCTGCGGGCTTCTTTTCAGCGGCTGGTTTCTTTTCAGCAGCTGGTTTCTTTGTCACTGCAGGCTTTTTTCCCACCAAAGGCTTCTTTGGCTTCTTCAGCTTCTTAACGCAAACAGCTTTCTTTCCCTTCTTTACCACCACAGGCTTCTTGCCTGGAACTCCCTTCTCATCTGATTTGGCTTCTAGAGCTGCTGCTGCTGCCCTATCCAGCCAGATTTTGTGGTTCTTGGCCTGGCGAAGAATGGTGTTCCGGCGCATGGTCTTTGCATATGGGCTTAGCTTCAACATGATTCTCAGATTTTTCAGTGGATTCTTCTTCAGGACTCTGCGATGAATCTTCTTGCGTGGTGCTCGGAGGGCTCTTTGGATCTCTGGGCTTTTCAAGATTCTGCTAAGGTCTGTGTTGAGCATCTTGTGCATGGGGAGGTTGTAGTTCCTCTTGAGGGAGGCGGCTTTACGCCAAGTGCCATACAGCTCATCTAACTTGCGGAAAGCACCTTCAGTCCAAATGCAGAAACGTCCCACATGCCCACTAGGAACACGTTTCAAAATGTTCAGTTTGCTGACATGAAGCAGAGTCATTCCAGGGATGCTTCTGAAGGCCTTGATGATGCCATTGTCCTCATTATAGGTGATGCAGGGTCCCCTGCGCTGGATACGACGGCGGTTTCTCATCTTGCCTTCGCCAGCTCTCATTCGCTGAGAGGCGTAGACCTTGTTGATATCATTCCAGGCCTTAAGTTTCTTCAGAAGCAAAACAGCCTCCTTGGTCTTCTTGTAGCCTTCAACGTTATCTTCAACCACCAAAGGAAGTTCAGGAACTTCCTCTATACGATGACCTTTAGACACAACCAGTGCTGGCAAAGCGGAGGCAGCCAGTGCAGAGCAGATGGCATATCTCTTCTGTGTTGTATTCACGCTGCGGTGCCAACGTCGCCAGGTCTTGGTTGGTGCAAACATGCGGCCCCCATGACACATATTTCCAAAAGCACCCTGGCCAGAACAGTGAGTGCCGCCACTTCGAACCCTGGGAATTCGAGCCACAGCTCTGCCAGTACCCCAAGACTCAGCACTGGTTTGATGACCTGCTAATTCACTGACAGCATATGGCTGTCTGTTGTTTTTGCACAAGTTGGTGTGAACAAAGTTCACAATATCTGGTCGAATGGGAGCCTTGAACACAGCAGGCAAACTGACATTTTTGCCAGATGACTCCCCCTTTCCAGAGTACACTGATATTATGGACGAGCACATGCCATGGCGGGGAGTGCAGAAGGCCACGCTCCTCTCTACCCGGCGGCTCCCACAGGAAAAGCTATGCAACAGTTATTTAATGAGCACCTACTCTGAGCCAGTCTGGAAATATTGGGATGAACACATAGATATGGTCCCTGCCTTCTTGGGACTTCCATTTTGATGACCCAAGCAGACAATGAATCGATGAATAAATAAACAAAATAATTATGAAACCACCCTGAGGAAATAAACAAGATCTGTCTTGGAGAACAGCAGCAGCCACACCAATTACAACCGCAAGATAAAGGCAGGCAGGGAGGGAGCCAGGAAAACACACATCTGAACCCACTCTCCTCTCACTTTCCAGTCTCTTTACTGCTGTCTGTCATTGGGGAGCCTGTCAGCAGAGTCCACACAGGGCACAGAGCAGGCTGGAGAAGATCCGGAGGGACAGAGGGAAGATGTCCAGCATGAAATCATTTTGTGTGCATGCATGTGTATGTGTGTGTATGCCCAAATATGCCCAATAGTGTCCCAGAGACTCTTCAACCTCCCCTGGTAGCCTCATCCACAGTTACATCCATTGTACAGTTTCTTCCTTATCTCTCCCTAGTGGATAATCTGACTATTCTCTCATGTATCTAATAAACTTCATAGTTCTGAAAATGGCCATTGGCATCCTTTAAACTTTTATTAACTAGTTTCATGAATCCCAGTATCTTTAATTTTTTAACTTAAAAATTTTTCTCCTTTAGTTTTTAGTCTTCTAAAGATCCTGTTCAATTTCTCTTCTTTTGAATATTGAAAATAAAATATGATATACAACTTTTATATCATTTATTAGTAAGTTGATAGCTTATTCACATGAAAATGAACATTTTCAGATCTGAATGGCATGGAAGAACTAGCCTGATTTGATTTTTAAAGATTTTTTTTAAGCCACGTGGCCCATGAAGCAGACGGTTTAAAGCACCCACATTAATATTATAGAAGATAATTTCACATTTTAATTTTCAGAAATTATATACAAAGCTAAAATATACTTCAGACTCAATAATAACAATAATACCTAGTATTTATTGAGTACTAAGTGTCAGAAATTATGCTAACTACTTTATAACATATTATTGAAGGCTTACAATCTAGGAAATAGGTGCTATTATTATCCCTATATTACATTTTACAATTAAAACAAACTGGGGCATAGGAAGGTTAGGTAACTTGCTCAAGGTCACACAGATATTACTGGAGATTTGGATTCAAATTTTGCTACCATGCATGAAAACTAACTTTTCCAAATTTGATTGGCAGGTTAGGAATAGCTTGATTTGATTTTTAAAGTTTCATTTTATTTTGTTATTTAACTAAATGGCACAAAGTCTACCAGGAAGTAAGAGCATAGCACTGTCCAGGGGTCTGTGGGATCCTAACACATTTCTTAGCCATATTTCCCCCTTAGATATTCTCAAGGACATAGAACTCTTAGTATATGCATTGGCCATCCCAAAATAATAAAAAATATGTTAGTGATACTATGTCATGAAAAAAAAGCAAGTTATAGGACAACTGAGAACAATATGATCCCATTTGTGAAAAAAACAAGGATAAATGTTTATAAGATAAATTTCTATAGTTATATATAATAAATATATGGTACATACATACCAATGTGAATACTAATAGATATTTCTATAGTCACAGAAAATTTCTGGAAAGATAAAAGGAAAATCTGTCAATACATAGAGTCGCCACACAAGAATGCTCAAAGGGAATGAAGGAGTGTTTACTATCTACTACATCCTTCTGTACCATTTGAAATCCTCAACACAAACTTAAATACATTATCACATTAATTACACTAATAAGTCATAAGGAGGAAAAGGCTGAGATGCTAATCCAATGACTTTATCACAAACGAGCATTACTGGCAATCCCCAATGTACCCAGTCCAAAATTTCTTCCAAGGTTATTTGTTTTAAACTCTTTGTTTCCTCTATCTTGCTAGCTACTTCATGTTAATAACTGTTAGCAAAAATTAAAAAATCAGCATCCATAAAATATTTATTTCAGCTTAGCTTTATTAATGTATTTTGAAAATTAAATACATCCAATTAAGAAAATATATATAAATTGTCCCATCATAAGCTTTAAAATCTGTGAGCATTTTAACTGCCAACAGATAGCAAATACTCGACCAGTGAAGACAGATAAAGCTGTAACTTAATGGCTGACTCAAAAGGGGAAAATATTAAGATAATAGTTTGATTCTTCCCTATTTTCCAGTTTTGTTAATTATAGCGTGCTGTTTACATGCTTAGAGACAAACAATTTTAGTGTCAGTCCAGACTTAAGTTTGTGCAGAAATACAATCAGTACTTGGAAGAGGTTCAGCTACAGCTCTTGGCTTAAATCTTGTTAACCAACCATATACTGAGATAGAACTTCATGGCAGAATTTGATTGCCAAAGATGAGGTCTATAGACTCAAATTTTCACAAATTGCAATGTACTGTGACTGATAGGATACCAAACTCTAGAATTTACATGGAGGTCAATAAATGGTAAAGTTCAATGCCAAATGATTACTTATGGCAACAGAATACTGGAGACCAAAACATATAGATACTGAATTCTCAGTATCTGTGAACAGTGAACTTGCTAAAGACGTGAAGGAGCATTCATATACTGAAGCACAAAGCAGGCAATGAATTCATGCAAAACATAATCATAAACATAAGTCAATATTCCACCTTAACACAAAACTTGACATTGCTTCCACCAATGGTCATTCAACATCAGCATCACAGACTGCTGAAGGCATTATATTCTCATATATTATACAGCCCTACATCACTAGTTGATCAAGATGAGTTTGTTGCCCTTGCCAGCATCCACAGAACCTATTTCTCCACTTATCCTAGGAAATATGTGGCATTCAATACCCTGCTAATGATGGCCAATGTGCCTCTGCTTTGTCTGCTTAATGTCTCACGTCATCTTAATTGCACAAAGTAATCTTCATGTCTCATTTCAACTAGTTCTGTTTGCTTGACTTACTCTTTTGCATGGCTTCTGAAGCAGTGGATATAATCCTTTCTTTGATGAGGACACTATACAACATGGTGGCACTTGAGAATCAAAAAAAACTTGAGTTTGAATCAAAGTTCCACCACTGACTGGTCATAAGACCTTGGGCAAGATACTGAACCTTTCTGAGACAGAGTTTTTTCATCTTTAAACTGGGACTATTGTTCAAAGTAATCTACAGGTTCCACGCAATCCCTATCAAAATATCAATGGCATTTTTCACAGAACTAGAATTATCTTAAAATTTGTATGGAACCACAAAAGACCCTCAACAGGCAAAACAATCTTGAGAAAGAAGAACAAAACTGGAGGTATCACACTCCCTGATTTCAAACTATACTACAAAGCTACAGTAATTAAAACAATATGGTACTGTACTGGCACAAAAACAGACACATAGATCAATGGAACAGAATAAAAAGCCCAGAAATAAACCCATGCTTATATGGTCAATTAATCTTCAACAAAGGAGGCAAGAATACACAATGGGGAAAAGACAGACTCTTTAAGAAATGGTGTTGGGAAAACAGAACAGCTATATGCAGAAGAATGAAACTGGACCATTTTCTCACACTATATACAAAAATAAATTCAAAATAGATTAAAGACTTAAATGTAAGGCTTTACACCACAAAAGTCCTAGAAGAAAACACAGGCACTAAGTTCTTTGACATTGGTCTTAGCAATAATTTTTTGGATCTGTCACCTTAGGCAAGGGCAACAAAAGCAAAAATAAACAAATGGGACTACGTCAAATGAAAAATCCTTTGCACAGCAAAGGAAACAATCAATGAAATGAAAAGGCCACTTACTGAATGGAAGAAGATATTTGCAAATGATATATTTGATATGGGGTTAATATCCAAATTATATAAAGAAATCACACAACTCAATATTTTAAAAATCCAATTAAAAATGGGTAAAGGCCCTGAATAGACATTTCTCCAAAGAAGACACACAGATGGCCAATGGGCACACAAAAAGATGCTCAACATCACTAATCATCAGGGAAATACAAATCAAAACCACAATGAGATATGATCTCACACCTGTCAGAACGGCTATCATCAAAAAGACAAGAAATAACAAGTGATGGCAAGGATGTGGAGAAAGGGGAACCCTTATGCACTGCTGGTGGGAAAGTAAATTAGTGCAGCCACTAAAAAAAGCAGTATGGAGTTTCCTCAAAAAATTTAAAATAGAACTACCATATGATCCGACAATTCCACTTCTGGGTTTTATCCAAAGACAGCAAAAACACTAATTAGAAAAGATACATGCACCCCAGTGTTCACTGCAGCATTGTTTACAATAGTCAAGATATGGAAGCAGCCTAAATGTCCAGTGATAGATGAATGAATATAAAATATGTGGTATAATGGTATACAGACACACACACACACACACACACACACACCAGAATAAGGAAGAATTAGATTATGCCATTTACGAAAACATGGATGAATATCCGTAGAGGGCATTAAGCTAAGTGAAATGTCAGACATAGAAAGGCAAACACCATACGATCTCTCTTGTATGTGGAATCTAAAAAAAAAAAACAAATAAACAAACAAAATAGAAGTAGACATAGATATAGAAAACAAACTGGTAGTTCCCAGAAGGGAGTGGGGTGGGATGTTGAGCAAAACAGATGAAGACGATTAATAGATACAAGCTTCTAGTTATAAAATAAGTCACAAGGATGTAATATTACGACCTAAGGAATATAGTCAATAATACTGCAGTAATTTGGTATGGTGACAGTTACCAAACTTGTCATGGTGATCATTTCATAATGTATTTGAGCATCAGATCACTATATTGTATGCCTGAAACTGACATCATATTGTCAATTTTTTTTTAAATCAATAAATCCACATTGTGATACCAAAAAAAAAAATGTGGGACTGACTTTACATATGGTTTAATGGCTTAAATGAGATGATGAGATGACTGTGAAGTGTTTACTTAGCACAGTGCCTGGTAAATAGTAAACACTCAGCAAGTAATAGGTTTTAATTGTAGCATTTCTTCATGCATCCTTTTTCTGTCTTTTCATCACACCTCCATGGATCAAAAATGTTCAAACCATTACACTGATACAGTAAAAGAACCTCTCAGTCATAACACGTTAAACTAACTGGATGGAATTTTATTAGACAAACACAGAAGATCTAAATTTTACAATGAAGAAAAATATCAGAATCATGGTTCCTTTTGGGGGGGGGCGGGGCATATAATAGTGATATGGTTACTTTGTGCCAGATTTGGTTAAAATTCAAAAACTTAGCATGAAGTACAAATCTGACTGCATCTGGGAAAATTCAAACTATTTTTTAATTTTCTGTGTTTTCAGGGACAGGAAACTGGACAAATAAAATGCATAGACCACACAACAAAAAGAAATTTACTTTAAAACAATCACTTTGCCCTCTTCTAAAGGCTTTTTGTCTGAGAAGTTTGCAAATGGTTCTGATTTCAGTTTCATCCTCAGCTCAAAGTAAAATTCCCCCAAGGAGAGGCAAGGAATAAAGCAAGTATAGGAAAAGCAGAAAGGATATTAAACAATATACATAGCCAAGTATTGGAGTGCGAGCAATGCTCAGAGAGAGACTGAGTGCTTGGTGGTCAGCCCCTAATGATAAGAAAGTCTCCCTCATTTCAGACAGTTCTGAAAGAAGAGGGCAGTCCCCAAACAGCTCATACTAAAGCAGCCTGGAAACGCCCCAGGGATCTGCCCAGATTTCCTGGCTTCAGGAAGAGTAAGCATCTACAGTCTGAGTAAGTGATGCTGACCGTCCCTCCACCCCTCCCTCCCTCCTCCTCCATATGTACAACAAAAGGGAAAAAAAGGAAAAGCCCATGTCGTAAGCTGGCAATCATGGGCTGGAGTCACTGGATAGATGTGCTTTGTTTGGTTTACAGAGTTTAAAAGAAAAAGAATTTTTGTTTTACTTGCCAACACTTAAAATTGAGAGAGTTCACATAAATTTGAGATCTCGGGCCCATCTTCAAAATTTCAGAGATTTGGATCCAGTAACTCTATTTCTGGGTATAGATATATACCATATATATATATGATACACACATTGGAGCATTATTTAGCCATGAAAAAGAAGGATATCCTGCCATTTGCAATGACATGAATGGACCATGAAGACTTTATACTAAGTGAGATACGTTAGACAGAGAAAGACAAATACTGTATGATATCACTTATACGTGGACTCTAAAAAAGCCAAATGCCAAATTCATAAAAACAGAGAGTAAAGTGGTGGCTATCAAGGGATAGAGGTTGGGAGGAT
This sequence comes from Hippopotamus amphibius kiboko, assembly GCF_030028045.1. Taxonomy (NCBI): domain Eukaryota; kingdom Metazoa; phylum Chordata; class Mammalia; order Artiodactyla; family Hippopotamidae; genus Hippopotamus; species Hippopotamus amphibius. The sequence continues at coordinate 226,806,376 of NC_080186.1, forward strand.
AGGACAGATGTTGTTCAAGGGTGCAAATTTGCAATGAGTAGTAAATAAGTCCTAGAGATCTAATGCACAGCATAGTGAACGTAGACAACAACATCGTATTATAATCAAACTTGCTAAGAGACTAGAATTTAAGCATTCCAACCACTAAAAAGAAATGATAATCATGTAACATAATAAATGTGCTAATTATCACTGCAATGGCAATCATATCATATAGATATATGTGACAGAAAAGTATCAAATTAACATGTACACCTTAAATTTATACAATGTTTTGTGTCAAATACATTTTAGTTAATTAAATTAAAAGTTAAGTGAGTCAAATAATAATTTTTAAAAATTTCATATTTGTCAATGCCAGGCCAGCATACCCAGTGGAGTTAAACAAGGCATTCTCTTTTAAGGAGTGTATTCTCTCCAGCCTGCCACAGACCCCACTCCTTATTCTGACACCCAGCCCACCACACTTCTTTACATTAGCTGCCTGGCACTGGTAGTTATTTGAGTGCCCAGGGCCAACTGGAAGGCCATCAAGAACATCAAGCCAGATGCAACAATCAAATGTAAGTAGCAACCAATATGCCTATTAACCCAAACTGAAAATAAAACAGCAGAAAACCAAACTGCTTAGTGGAAAAATCCTGAACTCATTAAAATATATGGTTTTCCTCCCCATGTCCACTATTGTATGAAGTTAGGCAAGTTACTTATCTCTTCTAAATTTCAGTATCCTCAAATAAAAAGTGGGGATGATAATAGCAGCATCACAGTAGATGTCATAGAACATAACTTGTGTTATTTTAAAGTCCTTTATAAAGTAGAATAAGGTTAATATAGATTATGATACTGAATGACTCTAAGCAATCATTGACACAAAGATAAATGAAAAAATTGTACTATAGATGTTTTTAATGTGCTCACAAAAATATTCTAATGTAGCAAGCTGCTGATGGTTTCACATCATTCTCTACTCTTTGTCAGTTCAAAATGCAAACATGTAAGTACTGTAGTTATAGCTTAAAATTATTTGCTGGTAAGAGAGAGAAAAATTAAAAGAAAAATTATGCCTTCGTATCTCATTATACTTTGGATTAATTACAGCTCAGGCCATTCTGGTTTTCTAAAGGCTAATGGGAATCTGAGAAGCTTAACTGAGGGTTTAGATAAGGCACAGATCGTTCACTGCACATCCTGCCTAGAACTCCATTTAGCAGTGTCTGGATCTGACTGCAGCCATACAATTTCTGCTCCCAGATGAATTTCAAATGAAGCTTCCTAAAGATACCAAAGCCCATTAAGCCTCTTCCTCCTGGAACCACAAGCAGGGTTTGGGAGATGAGATAACCCTAAGCCCCTCATTTGGGGCCCCCTTTATAAACCAAATAATTTCAAACCCCGATTCACAGACAACATTAACAGGAGCAAAGGGACAGCCAGACTAGGCACCAAGACTTCTAAAGCAAGCAACATTTCTCACAATTTTCCCTCATCAGGCCAATAATCAGAGAGCGAAACAAAGGGAATTGTTTCCATAAGTGACGCATTCACATACCCATCTTGGTTGCTGCTCCAGGAATAGCCACTGCTGTAGGTCAGCCCTGCTGAAAGCTGTGATATCATATGACCCTGCCCCCAGGTATATGTAATATATGCTCCTTAAATTGAAGTAAACTGTCTTCAATCCCTATTTTCTATTTTAGCAGCACAAAAGATCTAAAAACCTTGAGGCAATTTATCTATCTGGGATCTTCTCTATTTTGACCTTGGCATTTATCATGGTAATATCCCCTCGCCACCCCCACCCCCTCACAATTGGGCAAAATGGTAAATCTGTTTGAAAGATAAGACTCAGGTCAAACTGTACACAGTGGAATCTCCTAGATTCTGAAAAGGCATCTTGGTAATGCAGTCATGATATACCACCGCTGATAATGCCAGGGCCCTTAAAATTCTCTGAGTGGGAGGGGTGAGTTTCCCCAGCATCACTCCTTTTCCTGCACTGTCACCTCTTCACCTCTTCACCTCTAACGCAAAGCGACATCAGCATTCCCACGCTGTCAGGGGGGAAGCCGCCCTCTAGGTAGCAAGGAGACCAAGCATTTCTTTTCTGACTCTGGCACTCCCTCACTGGGCAAATAACTTCAAATCTCTGTCTTGGTTTTCTCATCTGTAAAATGGGATGATTACTTATTAATTAATCACTTATTTAACTCAAGAAGATTAAATGAAGTAACATATGTAAAGGGCTTGGCACAGTGCCTGGCACACAATAGTTGGTTAACAGACGTGACCATCCCTAAAGTATAAGGAGAAGCATAGCATGGGCACCTGACCCAGAGGGAGCCTGAGAAGATGATAGTGCGATAATGTGAAAAGTCAGCTCTCAGCCTCCACGGGTGTTATCCTCAGGCTCTGTGGGTCCAGGTCCGTGCTTCTTAAGCCATTTTCTTAAAATAATCACTAACTATAAAAAGAAGTGAATGCATGCCCAAGGGGCCCATTGGAAGCTTCAAAATTCATTCGTATGTTTTGTGTTGAAAATTCATGTCTTTTTTTTTTTTAAGCTCTTTATTGGAATATAATTGCTTTACACTCTTGTACTAGCTTATGAGGTACACCAAAGTGAATCAGTTGTATTTATACACATATCCCCATATCCCCTTCCTCCCCCAACTCCCCCCCACCCTCCCCGTCCCGGCCCTCTAAAGCATCACCCATCATGTCTTTTTAAGTTGCTCTCAAGCAAAACTGTCTTTGCTTTCATGTAAAAATAATATTGGCCCCTCCTAAATCTCTGAGACAATGGAATCTCTCAGGAAATGTGCCATGATTATATTGTAGCTTTGCCTAGCACTTGCACTTTCCCAAGACAGTTGGGGATACATGTGCTTCAATTTGCTACCCATGTGGAGTTGTCTTTCCATTAGTACAAACAATAGGGTGGGTCCAACTTGGTATATTGCAGCATCTCATTATAAATATATAAAACTCTGAAGCCCAGAGAAGCTACAGAACCTTTTCCAAATCACAGTGTGGGAAGGGTTGGATGCATCCAGGGACTAGCTCTTTGGGTTCAGCCTACCTTCCTCATAAACATCATAAAATAGAGAACAATGCATCTGGGCACAAATTTAGAACAGCCATCATTCTAAAATGGTCTCAAAGGAATTATAAGTATTGCAGGGATACTAAGGGGAAAGCATCTCTTAATGTCATAACATTTAAGAGAAGGGCCTGCCATTTCCCAAACAGAGATAAATAAATAGGAAAATTCCTCTGTTTGGGAAGGAGGATAAGGAGTTTTCATCTGAAGACTTCATAAAAGTCAAAGTAGCTAAACTTGTGTTTAGGTAAAGCGTAGTATTTACAGATTGGTTTTCTGCACTGACTGTATGTGACTGTTTCTTACCCAAAAACGACGTAGATACTGACTGGTTGCTACAGTAGCCCTTAGATAGGAGTAGCTATTCCATAAATACTGCCATTGAAAAATAGCATCTAAATTCAAATAAGCACTAATATTAAAGGATAATCATTCCATTTACTCTTTAAATTAAAGAGTAAATGGAACTTCAGATAATATCTATGATATGCAAACCTAAAAAAATTTTATTTCCAAGCTTCCTGCCACAGTAGCGATGACCAAATACGTACCTCTAGGGGGAGCTCAAGGCTTTCCCTCTAGTCAATCTCATCTTTCACCACTTTCCTGTGTCTTCACTGACACAGTCCTTGGGCTTCTGCACTTTGGAGAAGATGCTCCACCCTGTCCCTCCCCACCCCCATAAAAGACAGTAGAAATGTGGGTGGGCCTCAGGAGAAAGACACTCTGGGCAAACTACAGGGCCAACCTTCAGTCTAGCAGCCTTCTCCAAGGCAACAGGTGACTATTCTCTCTGGAACAAAGCTGAATTATTAACAAGCCCAGTGACGGCCTGGAGGGTCTCCTTAGCAAATTCCTCACACCAGCAGCTGCAGCAGCAGCAGCAGGTGACTATAATGTGACTATGGACTATTCGTGTCCCAGACACATGGCTATCGATGGGGACTTTTGATTCCAGTATTTGTGGTTATAGAAACATTTATATTATGTTATATTATATTATATTATATTAAACTCTAGCATTTCCCAAAGTATATTCCAAAGAACACCAGTTTTACACTAAATTAACAACTTTTATATAAATGAATGGTTCCCTGCCAAAGAAGTTGAAGAAACACTGGGTTAAACTAAGTTCAAAGTGTTCTTTGCTGTAGGATGTCTCATACTCTTTAATGCCTGGTGACTCTCCAAAAAAAGGGACAAGAAGGAAGCATTTCCCAAACTTATTTAACAACAGAACCTTTTCTTCAGGGCTTCCTCTTGGGACTATTGTTAGAACATTCTCTCAGAAATTGTTCAGGTTGCTGAGACTGTGGTCAAGAAAAGAAGCACAGATTAAGGATTTTTTAAAATAATTCATCCCCATATATTTCAAACAAAAACACTAATTCAAAAATATACATGCACCCCAATGTTCACAGCAGCACTATTTACAATTGCCAAGATATGGAAGCAACCTAAGTGTCCATCAGCAGATGAATGGATAAAAAAGATGTGGTACATATACACAATGGAATACTACTCGGCCATAAAAAAAAGAATGAAATTTTGCCATTTGCAGCAACATGAATGGACTTGGAGGGCATTATGCTAAGTGAAATAAGTCAGACAGAGAAGGACAAATACTATATGATATCACTTATAAGCAGAAAAAAATACAACAAAGTAGTGAATAGAACAAAAAAGCAGATTCACAGACAGAAAACAAACTAGTGGTCACCAGTGGGGAGAGGGAGTGGGGAGGGGCAATAAAGGGGTAGGGAATTAAGAGGAACACACTACTGGGTATAAAATAAACCACAAGGATATACTGTACAACATGGGGAATATAGCCAATATTTTGTAATAACTATTAATAGAGTATCACCTTCAAAAATTATGAATCACTATATTGTACACCCGTAACATATAATGTTGTACATCAACTATACTTCAATTTTTAAAAATGAACAAAAAAAAAGAGGGAGTTTGGTCTGAATTATCCGGATATTGGCTTCAATCAGCCATTCCGACTGACATTTAAAATGAAAGCTTCTGAGCCTCTGGAGATCAGGTCCCTGCCATCACCTAGTACTTTCATGCTAGAGAACTCCTTAGGCCTACAGCATGTGGAAATATGGACTTATACCCCCCCAAAAACCAAATGACTATCTACATCACAAAATGAGATTCTGGGCTTCCCTGATGGCGTAGTAGTTAAGAATTCGCCTGCCAATGCAGGAGACCCAGGTTCAATCCCTGCTCCGGGAAGATCCCACATGCCACAGAGCAGCTAAGCCTGTGCACCACAACTACTGAGCCCACAAGCCACAACTATTGAGCCCATGTGCCACAACAGCTGAAGCCCGTGCACCTAGAGCTTGTGTTCTGCAACAAGAGAAGCCACTGCAATGAGAAGCCTGCGCATGGCAACAAAGAGTAACCTCCTCTCTCGGAAAATAGAGAAAACCGGCAAGCAGCAACAAAGAAAAAAATACAGCCAATTAATTAATTAATTTTTAAAAATGAGATTCCCCATAAAGCCCCTTAAGTCATAGATTCTCCCAGCACGTATTAAAAATGATTCTACTTACAAAACAAGTTGTTACTAGCAGTCGACATTTTCACGAGATGGGGTGGCTGGGGTGGCTAGGGTGTCAAGTATAGCAGTACAGGCGGGCTTGCATAGGGGTCACAGACAGGCCTTTTTCCAATTATGTTTCTCAGGCAATTCCTCTCAGATTCTCCCTTCAGGGGAGAGTTACTGCTCCACAGTGTTAAAATATAGGCGTGAGATGCAACAAGAAATATGAGAGCAGAAAAATGATTAAGAATGAGAAATATAAGACTCTAGTTTCCCAAATGGGGTTATATACCCCAGAAAATATGTTTTAAATTAATAGAATTCCTATTTTTATCTCAAAATTAGAAATTAGACTTCCTTAATATTTAATATACAGAATGACAATACCTGTACATGATTTGAAAAAGTATACATACGCATTTTACAGAGAGACATTTTCAAAATATTTTGCTGATGGAGGCATAATTTAAAAGTTGAGAGACCAATGGTGTAGAAAAACAGTGCCTTGGAAAGCATATGTCAGATTAATTAGAAGATAACTTAGACAGATGTGAGCCTGCTGTCCAATAATAGTCTCCCATTTGCAAATAAATGCCAAGATGAAACTGAACGTATTTAATGGTTTCATGCTATTATAGGAACAAAACTTCAAATTCTGCTAAAACTGTCACTTTAGGAAATAACAAACATTAGACTTGGATAGCAACCAAGGAAGGAAGAAACAGAACTAAAAGTTAGCTTTTAAAACTATTAGGATCAAGATATGGGTTCTCTACTCAAAAACATCGGCTACACATAATTTTTGGCATTTTTCAATCAAAACAAATATTAAGCAAACATATTTGCTTTTTACATTTAAAAATTGATGTGAATATATTTTTATTTTTGAGTGGGAACAAAGTGTATGAAGCCTGTGAGGATCTAATTGAATTCCTTACCAATTAAAAAAATGCGAAGAAGTCATTTGGGTAAAAAGTTAGGTTATTCTTCTAAGACTAAATGGTCAGTCTTTTTGCAGAGTCTTCAAGGTTTACTAAAACAGGAGCCAAGTTATCTTACGTTTTTCCATAAGATAAATTCTATTTTAAGAGTGTCATTCAAAAGAGTAGTTCAGCCTTCCAAGATTAATTATATACAAGTGAAATGAGTTAATATAAATCTATTTCAGTAATCATGTATATTAACATAGAAAGAAGCATATTTATGTTCATATAAAAGATGATACAATGACTGTATACAAAATATTTTTGTGTCTATGTTAAAGCATGCTCATCAGCTAGTAACCTTCATGGTATACTTTGGAGGATAAATTGAAGGCCTGGAGATTTGTCAAGATCTTCACAGTCCATATCATGTTCTAAATCTAGGAAAATCCATGACTCAGTCCTTATGAAAATAATTATGTACTTTTGCTCAGTGTAGAATTCCACTCTCCTCCACTCTAATACTGTTAGTTATTATAATAAGTTAACCAGAGCCCTTGAATCATATCCAAAAGGGTATCTGTTTTCTCCTCATATTCACCTAGAAGCCCCTGCCATCCGTTTGAGATTAGGAACTGAATCTTCTAGGAGAAACACCAAAAGAACGTAAGTAGAGGGTGTGCTATGTAGCCTGGACTACGATACTCCAAGGAAATAATTGGCAGGTACCACTGATCCCAGCAAGAAAAGTCACCTGTGACTGGGTGATGATGGCCCGTGCTTCTCAGTCCCCAAATTGAAGACTACATGAGGTAGATGGCTTCTATCATCTAATACCTTCCAAACAAACCTCTCCAGAAGCAGAAACCACTGATTACCTGGCAGTGCTTTGCACAGTTTTGTACCACACCGCTTGGCTATTTTCTTGCCTCTCTGCTGGTTCAAGATTATAAATTGTTAGTAGACAGCTCCATTCTTAATCATGGAAATCTCAAGAACCTTACCCCTAACAAACCATCAGGTGGACAACTAATTATTCAGACACTGGCAAAGCTAATCAATCCATATCCAACATACAGGAATACCGAAATAGATTATGGAACATACAACCGTGCTTTGAGCTTCACTAATAATCCTTATCATAGTTTTGTCTGTTTTGCACGTATCAAGAATGTGGTCTCCAGAGTCGTAAATGCCACCATGCAGTCAATGTCATATTGGATGATTCAATAGCTCATCCTGCAACTAAAGAAACATGAGAGGCTACTTCAACTGCAGACAACATGCTCTGAACAATCTTCTGATCAGCAGGCCAGGACAATAGCACAGATCTGAGTTAAGCATGTCCCAGAGATCATGGCTTCTCCTTCAGCTCAGGCTCAAAAAAATGGTAACCAAGAATTGAAACAGAACTCACAGCTTGCAAAATTATACCATGACCCATGAAATAGATAAATTGTACTGAATTGTGGCATGCAAGACAAACCATCTTAGCCCAAATGTTTTAATAATAGCTCATTCAGACCATATATTTCAAGGTAAGACCACAGACTCACTTAGTTTCCAAATTCTGACCAATCCTCACCAAGACCACCCTCTGACTAACTCTAATCCCCAAACTTTGTCTTTTTGTGACTCCCCTTGTGAGACATCCAGGGTCATCCATGTGTACATGCTTCCCTATTATCAGACTTAACATTTTTTTGACTACAGGTATGTTTTTGATGGTCTTTGGTCAGTGGGTCTTTAAAGGTCATAAAGTCATACACCTACATGCTGTCTTGAAAAAGAGGGTTTGTGGGTAAGGGGTATTTTTTTAAGCAAATGAGAAAGAAATGACAAAAAAAAAATCATAAATGGAGAAAAAAAGAAAGAAAATGGGGCTGCTTCTTTTGACAATATCAAATTCTTAAGCCCCAGTGATTCTTTATCTATGCTGCTTCCAATGAATAGAGAAACCATATTAAGTTTTTTGTGAAATGATTTGATGCCTAGATAGCCTATGCCCACCCCATAGATCTTAGACTAGTATAAGCAATTAGCAGGTGCTATGCAAATATCAATGAAAACAACAGTAGCAGTAAATTTTCATATAACTAAGTTTGCTTCTGTGGCATTTCCTTATTTGAGATAATCAATGACTCTGATATTATTCTCATTTTAGAGATGAAATCTCTAAATCACTGTCAAGTAGCTTAAGAACTAGAACCAGAATGCAAACTCAGTTACTAACCATCGTGATGAATTCCTTTGCATTGCTTTTTTTGCAGAGACTTTATAAAATGAGAACCTGTGTAACCATGTGCATAATAGAAGAAAAAAAATTCAGGTCAGTCATTGTTCTCCTTTCAGGAAAACTAGAGCTGCACTGGAGTTGCTTTTTTTTAAATGTTGTAGATTAAAAAAAAGAAACCTTTTATCATTATTTTCATAGACTATAGATAGCATTTATGCAGTCAGAAGTTGTTTTAATTAGACACTGACCAAATCCAAAAGGTTTCATTAGACTGAACACACAGTAATACTAACCAAAGTTTTAATCTTACCTTAACACTAGGTCAAAAACAGTCAGATGCTTTAAAAAGGCCTTGGCCATGCAGTCATTGTATTGCAGAATCACCTTTTAGTTGGTCAGCAGTATTCAAAATGTGCACAGGACCTTAGGTAAAAGCAAAAGCAATGGCCCGTGGAGAAACAGAGCATTTTATTATACTGGACTATTAAGCACATTCACAGTTCATAAAGTTTAATGGTCTGTCTGTAATGATTTATTTTTAAGTCAGCCAGAGCCTTCTGGGGGAACACAAAGTCACCAAATGCCATCAACTCCTCTGTCAAGCTTAATGGTAGCATTTAAAACCCCATCGCAAACTTACAAATTATTTACTGTCCCCCCAGCCTGAACTGAAAGTCTCCCCTTAAATAAATTAAAACGCTTCTTGACCTTCCAGGAATTTCTCTGAGCTGACATGGTATATTCTTTCCAGGTACTAGGATATAAGTGTTATGAAAGAAGTCAGACTCATTAACACTACTCGTTCAAAGGACTCTGGGCCAAATTAAGAGCAGATGTAAGATGGCATCCCGGAAGCTCAGGACAGCCATTTTTACTACTGGGAAGAGGGATTAAAAAAGGAATGCTCATAGGAACTAGCTCTCTACTAGAGAGGCTAAGTGTGAGGGTCTAAATCTGATGACTGCTAACCAGAAAAGTGCACATTCAGTCCTGTCATCATGTGCTTTAGTGTTTCCATGTAAACCGCTAACTAAGGGAAAAGAGCCATTTAAACCAATAGCTGCCTGTTAAACCATAAACCGTCTGATGAACACATACACATTCTGGGCAAAAATGAGCAGCTAACATGTCAGGGGACTCACTGTAATTTCTCTGCAAGACCCTCATTTGATCAGGATGTGACTAAATTGATGACTCTTAATTCTGTGTCTGCATCCTTTCACTTATCCACACACTTGTAGAAAAAAGACTAATGAGAGATAAAATGATCAAAAGCACAATAAAACAGAAGAGAAAGAAAGCCCTCAATTAACCACAAACTGCGAGAAATTCCTAGGTGAAATCACTGTAAAGTGTGTGAGCCCTGTTCTTGGTATTATATCTGATACAATTCTGCTTTAGCAGAACTAGCATAGAATAGTTACTCAGGAAATATAATTGATGAATAATAAACATTGAATAGAAAAATATAAGCATGGAGAATGAATAAAAGAAGAAATGAATGCCTGGTTTTTACAAAGGTCTTTATTATTACTGAAAAGTATTTCTTTCCTCTGAACTCAAGAAATGCTAAGGGTGCATCAAACAATTCCAATTAAAAACCGTCACCTTATTCAAATCTCTTTGACACAAAACTTTTCATTCATATATTTTGACGTCTTGTGTCTGTATCCCATTTTTTCACCCTAGCCCTTTTTGTCTCTTGTTGCTTCATTTTAGTCACTTTATTAACCTTCTGATTACAAGTAACACATGCTCAGTACAAAAAAATTAGAAAATATGAAAGATTACAAACAGAAAATAAAGGTCAACGTTAATCCTACAACCCAGAATTAAACACTGATAATGTTACTGCCTTCTCTTCAGACTTTTCCTTGTTCATATATTCACAACAAGACATACTACACATACTATTTAATAGCTTTTTGTTTTATTCTTCAAAAACACTTTGACCTGTGGGACTTCCCTTGTGGCGCAGTGGTTAGAAATCCGCCTGCCAATGCAGGGGACACGGGTTCAAACCTTGGTCCAGGAAGATCCGACATACCTCAGAGCAGCTAAGCCCGTGTGCCACAACTACTGAGCCCATGTGCCACAACTATTGAAGTCCATACACCTAGAGCCCATTTTCCACAACAAGAGAAGCCACCGCAATGAGAAGCCTTGCGGAAGAGTAGCCCCCCCCCCCCCCAGCTTTCTGCAACTAGAGAAAGCCTACGCGTAACAATGAAGACCCAACGCAGCCAAATTAAAAAAATTTAAAAAGAAAAACGCTTTGACCTAGTACTATGAAATGAACCTATGGCTCCCAACTAATCACTGTGGTTAAACACTCTTCAGCACAGGTCTGAGAGTGTTTTCATTTTAGTTTATAGGTATGTCCTATTAATCCACCTATTAATAAGATTTACCTTATTATTGTTTGTATTAGTCCAAAACTCAAATTATCAATGGGAGTCTGGTTAAATAAACTATAAACCTCCATATAATGGAGGTATGGTATCTATGATATCATAGATAGCCATTAAGAAGACTAGTTACCCTAATATTTTCTCAGTACTTGATAAAAGCTTGCTTTTTGCTAAGTTCAACTTCGAAAAAGCTAGAGTTACTGTGAGTGATTTTCACCTTTAAAGAATTTTTTTTCTCCATGGACCCTTAATAAAACAATTTACAGAATAGAATGTATTTCTAGAAAGTAGTCTTGGTAAGAATTTTTACTTTTTCATCTTTATATCCCTCATTGTATACATATTACTTCAAATTTTTTCAAAGCACTGGTAAAAATAAATCAGGAAAATTTTAATTGGGAAAAAAAGATAGGTCAAGAACTGTGATGGCCCTGACATTTTACACTACAAGCTAACAAGTTAACATGGTACAGTTTCATGAATACTGACAAGACTCACGACTCCTGGGTCAGAGATAAAGGACTATTACTGACAAAAATGGCAATAGCCAGAGTGTCAGTATTTTCTTAGACCAGTTTCCCAATTCCCAAGTCCCATATGGCACAGCAAAGAGGGCCAGATGATACCTACACACACCCTGGGTTGTACTTCGAGAAAATAACCCTGAGCTTTAAGCATCTGAATCTTTTCCGCAAGCATGCCTGCTCTTTGCTCTGGAGGAAGACATCTCTGTTTCCCAAGGCTATGCAAACATGCTTGAAAAAATCTGAAACAAAGGGAGTCAGGGCCTCTGTTCTCAAAAGTTGCAGAAATCTGAGAGACCTATATATATATATCACTCTTTTTAGTGGCTGCATATTTAATGGTATTAGTGTTCTATGATATATTTAACTAATATCTTGAGAACTTTCAGTTGTTTTTAAAGCATTCTTGGACTTGTCCTATTATTTCTTTGAGATTACTCCAGGAAGGGGATTGTTGAGTCACACTTTTATAAACTTTTTGTAAGATTTTCTTATGTGTACCTTGCCCTCTAGGAAGCTTATTGCACATACCCTGCTCCTGTAATAAATATCTGGTTTCCCTTGCATTCACTACGGTGGGGTATTATCAATCTGTTAGAGCTCTTCAAATCTAATAGGCAAAGTGACATCTTTGTTTTCATTTTCATTTGCTGATTACTAATAAAACTGAATATTTTTCACTATACTTGTTAACCATGTATCTTCTTTTATATTTTAAATATTGATATCCATCAAGCCATTATTTTTTTTTTAAAAGTATTCATCTCTGTCTTATTGATTGGTAAAAATTCAATCAATAATATTTTATTTTTTATTGGCTGCACCACACATCTTGCAGGATCTTACTTCCCCAACCAGAGATCAAACCTGTGCCCCCTGCAGCAGAAGCATGGAGTCCTAACCACTGGACCACCAGAGAGTTCCCAGTAAAAATTCTTTATATATTTTTTTTATATAACAGAATTTTTATACAACAGAATAAATCTAGTTCAATGCATACCTGTAAGTATTTACCCTATTCTAAAGGACAACCTTCAAGCCACCAGATTATTACCCTATCTCTAGGGGGAAATCTAGGATAATTCTACAGCTATAACATAACTATAAACCCCTTCATTTCTTCACTTGGTCATCTCTGTCTTAATATGTCATCAACGGTAGCACTAAATAGCTTAAAACTCATCCAATTGCAAATGTGAATTTTCACATAAGCCCTTCTTTCTTTTCCCCACCAAATTTTATAGGATTAAGTTTGAAACTAATTATAAAAGCAATGTGGGATGATAAGAAACAAGACTAAAAAGGCTCTAATAGAGTTTGACCCTGGCCTGTTATAATAGAAATGTCCCATCTCTCCCAGTGTTACAATGACAGTCATTATCCACTAACATCCCTATTCCCAGGCCAAGTAAATACAAAAGGTTGTTAAACCTGCATATAAAATACATGTGGTTTGGCTATAAATATTATAAAACTTAAAGAAGCTACATAGTATGTTAATCTTGCCAGTGGTCTCCCTATCTAGAGACTATGTTTAATTACCTTTGAAAATTGTGTTCCATCAAAAAACAAATCATTTTTCGCAAATCATAGCCAGAAATTAGAGGACTATAATAGGCAAAATATATTCAAATTTGAAGTGCTTTAATTTAAAGTGATTGCAACATGAAAATGAAGTCCTTCAGCTCTATAACAAAGCACCTTTTCCTCAAAGAAAGAAAGAAAAAAAAGCTGTTTGGCTGCTATATTCAACTTACAAGAACAAAATTCGACAAGGGCTTCTCTGTGAAACGAAAGGCAGTGTGTTCAACGAGAACTCAGTTGTGGATGCCAAATCTCAAAATTCTCAAGGAAAGCTTTTCACCGATTCCAGGTAGGTGATGTGCATTAGACAGATATTTAAATGTAATTTTAAAAACTAAAACAAAATAGATAAATAATTTCAAGGTCAGGATAAAAACTAAAATGACATAAGAGACCCGGATGCCTCCAGTGCTTGTGTTGGTTTGAGGGAATCAACGCTGAACTAAAATTCCTTAAGTGTTGAGAAACTAGAGCCTCTGGATGCTCCAAGCTCATGAGGTGCAAAGAGCACCTTCAGAGCCCAGTTATAGACATCCAGGGACCAAAACTACACTGTGTCCAAAGAAGCCAGCACTTCTGGTGGCACCAAAAAGTGAAAGGTACTTTTACAGCCAGATGTTGTCAATATTATCTATTCTCCAGGTCATAGAGGAAAGACTCCAAGTGGCCAGAAACTGCATTGTTTTTCTTCTTGGCATCGTGGAACTATTTGGGGCCCACTGATAACTACACATGGATTTGCATACACGTAACTTTAGTTCAGCAACCCCACAAACTCAGTTTCTCTGTCTTGCTCAGGCCCATGCTGGAACTTAAAAGAATATACATGAACTGGACTAGTATCACCTCACCCCCTCCCTTTTATTTACTTATTTATTTCTCACAACCACCCCATTATATATAGAGCTTTGGGCGCTTAAGTGACATATCATGCACCTAGGAAACAGTCAGTGGACTTTCAGACACTTTCAAGACTTGCTTTTTCTTTGTGTCTCTCTTGGCACCTGAGTTTAACTACCTTCTGGAGCACAGGGATGGGCTGTCTGGCTTTCTTATCCCTCCCTAAGGTGGTCACAGAGGCCCAGCACAGCAGACAGTATCTTTGGCCTTTTGAAAAGAGAAGAGATATTCTTTCATTTGTGCACCCATGCCACGTACAGCTAAAACATACCCTCTCGATAGTAGTGATATCACAAATTAGCCCTAAATGCTAAGGGATGCCTCGTGGGACCACTCTGGTAATCTTTCTGTTCTGTGCATTTCAGTGGTGGACCTCATGTGCGGAATGAGAGAAGAAACCTCTTAGGAGTGAGGAGGCTGGGTAAAGAGGTGAGAACAAAGCAGGAAGCAAAGAAGGGATCAGGCACGGTGCAAAATTTCTCTGAAACTCTAGAGGAAGAAATAAACATTCAGGGAGCCAAGTGCTCAGGAGATGAGATCAGCCGGTGCCCCAGTCCACAGGTAACACCAACTATCCCTCTGCCCTCTGGGACAAGACAGATCCGATACTCTTGGTACTGAATGGGGTCAGGGAGATGCTAGCCACAGTCTGGGATGTCTGCCCCATGTAAAACCCTCTTCTCTAAGAGATATCCTTATGATCTGTGAGATACCGCTACACTTTGTTAGTAAATTCCCGTTTGGATTGAAGTCTTACTCTCAGACTCTCACAGGAAGGCGTCTTAGTCCTGCCCTCACGCATGCCTAGCTTCTCTCATTCTGGAGACTTTCTGGTTCACACTCTTCATTTAGTAAACATTTAGTCTTCTTGACCTCCCCCATCTATTAGTTTCCTAGGGCTGCTGTAAAAAAAATCGTCATAAAATTGGTGGCTTAAAACACCAGAAATTTATTTCCTCAGGGTTCTGGAGGCCAGAAGTTCAAAGCTGAGGAATCAGCAGGGGTCCCTCTGAAAAATCCAGGGGAGGATACTTCCTTGCCTCTTCCAGCTTCTGGTGGCTCCAGGAATTCCTTGGCCCATGGCAGCCAACGGCCAATTGCTACATCCGTTTTCACACCACCTTCTGCTCTCCTTTCTTATCAGAACACATCACTGGATTGAGGATCCACCCAGTAATCTAGGATGTTCTCATCTCACGATCCTTAACTTAATTACACCTGGACGTGGACATATCGTTTGGGGAGCCCCCCATTCAACCCACTAACTACACCCATGGAGGCACTTAGCAGGCCAGAGAAACCGAACTCAGTTCCTGTTGGTCTGTTTACTTTCCATCTTTTACACAGCACTGTCCAGTAGAACTTTCTGCCATGATGGAAATGTTCCGTATCGGTGCTGGCCAACACAGTAGCTACTGAGCATGTAGGTCGTTAGCTGATAGAACTGAATGACTAAGTTTTTAAATATTCGTTTAATTGTAAGTAACTCAAGCGTAAATAGCCCCATGTGGTTAATGGCTGCTATATCGGACAGCCATAGATCTAAAATTTTTTTGTAGGATTTCCTTTTTATATATTTCTTTTTATATATTTTATATGTTTCTTTTTTTTATTGAGGCAGGACTGACGGATAAAAATTGTATCTATTTAAGGTCTACAATGTGATGATTTGACATATGTATATACTGTTCAATGGTTTCCACAATCAAGTTAATGAATACCTCCATTACCTCACATAGCTACCTTTGTCTGTATGTGTGTGGTAAGATTTAAGATCTACTCTCGGGACTTCCCTGGTGGTCCAGTGGTTAAGACTCTGCACTCCCAATGCAGGGAGCCCGGGTTTGATCCCTAGTCAGGGAACTAGATCCCATATGTATGCCGCAACTAAGAGTTTGCATGCCACAACTAAGTAGCCCACGTGTCGCAACTAAGGAGCCTGCCTGCTGCAACTAAGACCTGGCACAACCAAATAAATATTTAAAAAAAGAAAAAAAGATCTACTCTCTTAGCAAATTTCAAGTATACAATATAGTACTACTAACTATAGTCACCGTGCTCTACATTAGATCCCCAGAGCTTATTTATATTAAAACTAAAAATTTGTACCCTTCGACCAACATCTCCCTAACCCCACCCCACTCCCACCCATGGCAACCAGCATTCTCTGCTCTGGTTCTATGTCCTCAAATTTCATACGTTTTTGTCACAAATGGCAGGATGTCCTTCTTTTTATGGCTGATTTTTATTCCATTGTATACATATGTACCACATTTTCTTTATGCATTAATTTATTCAGGGACTTAAGTTGTTTCCATATCTTGGAAGTTCTAAAATTTTGACAGTGCTTACCTAATGTCTTCTTTCCTTTCTGTCCTTATGAGTTTATACTCATTTCTTTATTGTCCTTCTCATGAGATTATAGAAAGTAGCAAAGATAAATACATGTGTTCACGAAAATAAATACAAGTAGCAAAGATAAATACACGTGTTTAGTCACCATATTTAACTGGATGGCCCTATCAATCAGGGAACTAGCTCATATTATCTCATTATGATAAAAACTACCATGGGAAGGGGAGTTCATTAACAAATTCAATATTTGGGTGGCTTTTTCTGGGTCATTTTGGCTAAGGTCTCAATCTCAGGGCAGAAGAAAAATGGAATAATGGTACCTTGGGATTGCAAAACCTAGGGCTCCCTGCCCCACATTCATGACTTTTTTGGAAATTTACACTATCTTAAAAGAATATGGAAGTCAGTAGGCAGGTAGAATGTTAGATGATGTTATTAGCTTTGTTATACCTACCACCCCAAGTGAATCAGGCATAAGTACAAGGTCAAGTCTGACTCAGGCAACAATTTCCAAAGATCTTGAGTTTCAAATTTTTAATTATTTTTCCAAGTCCCTTTCCAATTTGAATTCCTTCAAATTCTGCCCCTTTTTGTCATCATGGAAGAGAGGCAGGCAAAGCAAAGATTTATCTTGCCATAGTGAGCAAGAGCTTTCTCTGTAGTTGGTCAAAATAGGCCATGACCAGTCTCCTCAACGTTAGGTCAGACTTCAAAATCTTAAATGATCAGTCTTCTGTGTGTCCAGTAGGAAACTGGTCATCCTGTTCACACTGGGCTATAAGCAAGCCTGAGTATATGTGAGAGGAAGTCAAAGACAAAGCACACAGAGAAAGAAGCTCGCTTGCAAATAAGTTGCAAAGAAGCCAGACTTGAAGACAACTGGTTGATCAAACAGAAAACACAAGGAATGTATAACTTTTTAAATTGCCCAGGTTAGTGAATTTACAGTTAGTCTGTTCATGAAGAAAAAAACAGTTTTCTCACAGCTAACATGTGTGTATGTCATAATCTATCTTCAGACATCAGTTTTGCAAAAGTCAGAGATAGAGTTGCTTTGTTACGGAGTCGGTAACTTACAGGAAATGCTCAAGAATTATTTTGCCTTGGAGCCTAAAACTATGCTGAATAAACTTGTTATTTTTGGTTTGTCTCAGAGTGCAGTGCGGGTTTTCTTTTACCCTGATTGTGGGACATGATGGGCACACTTCATGATGGTGGCAGGGCCATATCAATTTTACTTCCACTATGGATATCCTAACTCAATTAGCTACTAACAAACTATACTGAGAAAGCCATTATGCAGATGACTAAAGCCAACAAGCCATTCAATGTCAGTTAATGTAGATGCAGGTTTTCCCATGTTCCAGGCTATTGAATACTAAAGGACAGACCTCTCTCTCTGTATTATCACTAAAATCAAATCCCAACAATTGGAACTTTCCTGGTGGCGCAGTGGTTAAGAATCTACCTGCCAATGCAGGGAACACAGGTTTGAGCCCTGCTCCAAGAAGATCCCACATGCCACGGAGCAACTAAGTGCATGCACCACAACTATTGAGCCTGTGGTCTAGAGCCCACGAGTCACAACTATTGAGCCCATATGCCACAACTACTGAAGCCTGTGCCCCCAGAGCCCATGCTCCGCAACAAAAGAAGCCACCAAAATGAGGAGCCATGCACCACAATGAAGAGTCGCCCCCGCGCGCCGCAACTAGAGAAAGCCTGTGTGCAGCAACGAAGACCCAATGCAGCCAATAGATAAATTGATTTTTTTTTAAGTCCCAACAACTTAGTTTATTAGGATAACATGAATGGTGACAAGTGGATACAAAATGTCCTATAATCAAGGTTGGCAAACTGACTTGCAGGCCAAATTCAGCCCACCCACATGGTCATATAAATAAAGCTTTATTGGAACATAGTTAAGCCCATTTATTTACATATTTTCTATGGCTTCTTTTGCTCTACAATGGCAAAGTTGAACATATGCAACAGAAACCATACTGCCCATAAAACCAAAAATATTTACTATCTGACCCTTTCCTGAAAACACTTGCCAAGCCTTGACCTGTGATTTCAACTGAAGTTCAAAATTATCATTAATTTAGTATGTTCCTGGAATATCCAAATGTCCATCCTTATAATATTAGGTCATAGACATTAAGATCACACAAATGTTGAATATGTATTAAAGCTCCCTTGTATTCAGTCATTTCTACCTCAAAAGAACACAATGTATCTTTGGAAAAAGGCTGAAGTATGTCTTCAGCTTTTGCCCATGGAAAACATATTGTGTTACCTGGGTGACTCAGGGAAAAGTGATTGCCCCAAGCCTTGGTCTCCTCATCTAGAAAATGAGAATAATCCATACCTCACAGAATAAGTGATTTACTGAATTAAATTCAATGAGATGGATGAAACATTGAGCCCAGTACCTGGCACTCAATGCATGCTAGCTATCAGTAATACCATCACTTAGACAGCTAATTAAAAATAGAAATATGATTAGGTACTAAATGAGGACTTGTGGTTAAAAAGAAAAAAAGAATTAAAAAAAAATCACATTTCTTTGTATAAACTCTGATATCTGACAATGAATTCCTTTTTAAAAAGTTTAAACTTGCAACTAAGCATATTGTCACATAGTAAATCCCAGTGTAAAGGCTTCCTACAACAATAATATATATGCCAGAGAATTTATTAGAAAACAAAAATACTAGCTTAGAGAACGTTAATTGGCAAACAGCACCTGGTAAGAGACATGCCTGGCAAGACTACAGGACATAACTGCTCCTACATTTAAGACAGTCAACTGGTCTTAAATCTGAACTATTACTCCAGTTGGAAAGGCAACTTTTAATGGAGCCAAATAATGATAGGTGAGTAACTAAGACATGTTATGCTTATTGGTTTAAAGAAAAAAACAAACAAAAACCTTGCAGTCTCTCTCAAAGATCCTTAACATCTTCCTTCCAAAGAGGAAAAAAAAAAAAAAAAAAAAAGCCTTGATTTTTTTCGGTATTGTTTTTAAGCTTTGTTTACTGGATTTTAAACCAATTGACATAAAAAGCTGCTCCCTCAGAGAGCCGGCTAGACAAGAGGATATATCCCTTTCTAACAAACAGGCCCTTTATACTGAGCCCAATCAAGACATATGGGAACGCCAGCAAGATGACAATATGGTATCACTTTACGTTAGTATTTCTTAAGCATTTGTTCACCTTTTATTCAATGGATAAAAGATTTTCTATTTAAATTTTCTACTCCTTACATTCAAAACATGAGAATTATTATATGCATGAATATTAACTTCTGCGTTTCCCCCCTGTGTCTTCCACCAGGCCTTTCTGTGATAGATTAAATCTGGCCACAAATTTTTTTGCAGGAAATGGAGTCTATTTTCCAATTGCTTGAATCTGAGGTGGCCTTGTGGTTTGCTTTGACCCCTAGAATGAGGGAGAAATGACCTGTGTGACTTCCAAGCTTCAGTTCACTTGCAGCTTCCATTGTTCACCCTCTAGAACACTGACACCTTAGGAAGAAGGCCAGCTAGACTTCTCGAGGATGATGGCCTTCCTGGAGTAAGACATCACACAGAAAGAGAAGCCCAGCCACCCCATCCATTCCAGCTCTCTCGGCTGACACCTCGGACATATGGAAAAGGTCATCTAAGATGAGCTGGCCCCAGACAGACTGCCAAATGGATACAAAAGCGTGAGTGAGTACAGCAAACTCCAGGTACAACAGAGGTGAGCTACCCCAGATGAACCCTGCCCAAGTTAACAATCTACAGAGTGACGAGAAAACAAAGAGTTGTCACTTAAAGCCACTAAGTTTTGGATCTGCTATATAAAAACAGATAACTCAGACACGTCCCATTTGACATGTCAGGCTAAAATTAAGGCAGCCCACACCTATTAATTTCCACATGAAATTAAGAAAACTGGAGTAGAGGTAGGACTTGTCTAAGTACCACTAGAAACAGATTCACTCACTCTTTTTATTGCAGACATCCCCTAGCTACTGACATGAAAAGTCTGATTCTTTAGATTTCAATTCCATGCACCTCAACTCTCCCAGAATGGCCAAAGAACTGGGGGATTCTCTCATTCACCAATAACTACTAGTGTGCCAGGACTCTGTTGGGTGATGGTACACAAGAATGAACAAACAGATACACACTCTGCCTTTATGGAACTTACCATGTAGCAGGGCCTTCATTGGACAGCTAATTATAAAGTTACTTTTTTGATCACAAGTGTGATAAGTGCTGAAAAGGATGAGAGCAAAGGGCTATACATGTACCTAACAGGAGAATGACAAGATTTGGGAAAACATGGAAGGCTTTTCTGGGAAGATGATTTTCAAGGTAAGACCTAAAGAATAAGCTGGAATTATGGAGGGGGGGAGAGAATGAGGGAAAGGAGGGGAAATTATGCGCAAGGCCCTGAAACAGGAAAAAGGGAATGACACACTAAAGGACACTAAGCCAGTGTGGCAGGATTGCAGAGAGCTGGGGAGCATGTGGACGAGACCAAATGAAACTCTACACTGAGCACAAGCATTTCTTCTTTTAAACAGTGTAACTCTGGCTTCAGGGCACATCCAAGGGCAGCACATATGACCTAAGACAGGAGGTCATTACCAAAGATGATGGAAGAAGACTAGTGTGTTGAAGAGAAGCGGCAGATGAAGCTTCTGAATGACTTCAGCTGCCCCACACCAGATAGTTCTAACTTTCCATTCACAGAATTACAGAAAGTTAGGAGTCAAAGGGAACTTCAAAATCTTATTGTCCACTATTGTATAACACAGGGAACTGTGTTCAATATTCTGTAACAACCTAAATGGGAAAAGAATTTGAAAAAGAATAGATACATGTATATGTAATAACTAAATCACTTTGCTGTGCACCTGAAACCAACACAACATTGTTAATCAACTCTACTCCAATATAAAATTTTAAAAATAAAATATATATATATATTTTTAAATCTTATGGTCCAAACCCCTCTCTTTATAAATCTGGAAACTGAGGGCCAAGAAGCAAGGCAATTGTCCACAGTGAGGGGATCTCAGGCAGCGCCAAAACTCGACCCCACATCTACTTTCTAACTGCTTTCTCACTGCCTCAGTGTGCACTAAATCCTTCCCCCCACATCACATCAGTTTACCCTCTTAACCACTCTAAGAAGTGGGTGGGACAGGTATTACAATTCTAATTTTATTCAGGAACAAAGCGAGGCCAAGATTAAGCGAAGTTCCCATTGCTAAGACTGCCAAAGTTCAAGCTAGAATTCAGCACTTTGGCCCCTCATCAACTCGATTAGTTCCGTTAACATCTGCCAAGCACCTGCTATGTGCAAGCTGCTATGCTGCTGGGGTGACTCAGATAAATAATGACAAGTGCTTATAACCCAGCAAAGGAGAGGAGCCTCTGCTAAGAGATGAGAAACTTCACCTTACTCTCCTCACTTCTGGACCCCGAGAAAGCATGCAGCTTTCTCCTGTTCCTGCTAAGTCCAGGCAGACTGGAGTGTGCAGCCTGAGTATCAGACCCTTAGCTTGGGCAGGTCCTCACAACAGCTAGATTTCTTTGGTCGCAGGCAACAGAAACAACAGGCAACAGGCTGCCCAGCATAAACAACAGTGCATGGAATGAGTGGGAGGACTGGAGAGCTAGATTTGACCACAAGCTGAATCCAATGGCTCCAAAGAACTGAGAAAAAGGAATTCAGGAGTTATCTTTAAGCAAGACCTGTCTGCCAACGGGACAGTGGATTCCAACCATATTCAGCCTCCTTATCCCCCTACGTAAGATTCGTATTCCAGGGAGGGCGCGACCGATTTGTCTAACTTAGGTCAGATCCCAGCTCTTGGCTAGTGAAGGACGGCACACCAGATTGGAGTCCCACCAGGTGACTTCCAGCAGGGACAAGGCAATGAGCCTAACATGATGCTATTAGGAAGGAGGCAAAGGTTTCAGGCAGCCAAAGAGAAAGAAAAAAAATCCACAAGATTCAGTGTATGCCACAGGTCTTAGAGTCACAGGATATCAATTCCATCCTCTAGAAGATAAAACTGGGCATCAATTCCCAGCCCTCTTGGTCTGTAATGGCTCCACGTGAAGCATCTCGGCAGTAATGAGAGTTCTGTAAGTGGTAACTGCCTATATACCATCTACCACAGTTGCAGCATGAGTGTCAAGAGCACACATTCAACCAGGCTGAGATGGAGAAGGCCATCTCTAGCAACAGAAACAATAACAGTCCCATACTTCTGCCACTTGTGGTTTATCATTGCTACTGTTGGGGGATGGGAGGTGAACCAAAAGAATAATAATAATAATGAAATAATTGCTTCCAGAGGCACCAGTCAAGGCACTTTATATACGTTATCTTTTCTTATACTCACACTGCTTTATGGCATGCAAAACACATAGGTGCAACTTCATTCTATTTCATGGTTGTCCTTGGCCAATATTTTCTCCTTTTCTAGAAGTCTCTAGTGATTACCTCTATCACCAGGAGTAAACACTGTAGGTCTAGTTGAAAACAATAAAGATGTTCTGCAGAAAGGGCTCCCAGAGGAGAAAAAAAAAGTTCCAGAGAATGAAAGTTGCAGAAAATACTGCCTTGAGCTTTCTCAGGGGGTAACTTGTGCCAGAGCAATATTTCCTCTGGCTTCTTCGCCGAAATATATTAATTTTGGATTAACTTTTCAGGTGTAACATAAAAGAGAAAAATCAACTAGCTTGCAGAAATAGATCACAGGCAGGCCTGAGGCCCTGGTCTTGCTAGGGAACAGGTAACCTACAGAATTTACCTTTGCAGTGAATACCCAAGGATAGTCTTAGGTTGCTTTGTGCTGGCTACTGAACCCAGTTAGCAGGCAGGCACACAGCCTGAGTCTCCAGAAAAGCCCAGAGCACCCTCACTCTGTGCGGGTAGAGTCATTAGCAGGGGGCAACGTTTGGGAGAGAAGGAAGTACCCGTATCAATCTGGGAGCATCCTGCTTTGTCTAATTTTTGTAGTCATCATAAAGCAGTGGAATTTTCATATACTTTGCAGTTAAAGAAATGATATGTTGATACACAGTATCTGTTGACATTTTTCCATCAGTCACATCACCATCGTGCATTCACACACACATACACGGCTCTTAAGAACATTCCTGATTCAAAAAGCAGCAGAGTGGGGAAAGAGAAGAGCTGCTAGGTCAAGGAGCGTTAATCTCCTGTTGGGTAAATGGAGGAGATGGATTTTATCTGAAGGAAAGATGGTAGTTCAAAAAAATTAATCTCATTCAGAGTGAAATCAAGGACCAGCTAAAGATAAAACAGAGCAAAGGATAAATATTTGTCAAGGGACTTAACAAACAGAAAAGATCGGGAGAAGGCTGACCCTATAATACTGTATTGAACAAAGAAAAAAACTGAAAGTTTGTCATAATTCAGGAGTCTAGTAGATTGTTGAGCACTGAGAGCAGATACCTAGAGATGGAGGCATGAAGGCACCAAGGTTTTAGTCAACATCATTTAAGGTGTTGGTCTAGGTAAAAATGGACATTATATAAATGAGAGTAAAAGAAAATAAGCAAAGATAGGAGTGTATTTAGTTAGACTCTTTTTGAATAGTAAAAATAAACAGGCCCCAGTTATATCCTATTTTGGAAGTATAGTACAGTTGACCCTTAAACAACACAGGCTTGAACTGTGAGGGTCCACTTATGCGTGGATTTTTTTCAATAATAAATACCACAGTACCACACGATCTGCAGTTGGTTGAACCTACCGATGTGGTACCTGCGGATGGGTGACTATAAATTATGTTCAGATTTTCAGCTGCACAGTGGGTCAGAGCCCTTCACCTCTGCATTGTTCAAGGGTCAACTGTAAGAGCAGGTGAAGAGCAAGAAGGCATGAGAAAACATCTCAACCACCAAAGAGTTAATATGAGGCCAAATGTCCAACATTAAGAGAAAGAAGCCTCACCAAGAGCTGGAACCAAAGTTTGTCATTGTTCGGGTCCACCAGCAGCTCTGGGAGCCCAGGGCATCTTGTCCTCCCATCAGAAACAATAGTCCATAGCTTCCAGCTGCTTTATCGATTGCATCTCAAACTTATATTTTTTAAGAAAACATGGCTGATCAGGTCTCATACAGAAACTCATGCATGTTCCAAATCACTCGATGAGCTTTAATTTCCTGTAAGTTCAGCCTATGTAAGGTGGCCTTTCATCAAAAATTTCAACAAATATTAACTGAACACCTACTTATGTGCTAGTCATTGGCCCAGGCCCTGGGGATACAACCAGAGTATGAAATAGGATTAATAAGATCTCTGCCCTCACAGAGCTTTAGGGGGAAGTCAGGGTGGGGGAGCAAACATGAAAATCTTAAGGTAATAAATTTAACAACAGTCTGAGAAGGACATGGTGCTCTTAAGCATTAGAGGGTGCCTAACCCAGATCTGTGGGGGTCAAGAAATATTTCGCAGAGGAAGTAACATCTACCATGGCCAAATGTGTGTGTGTGTGTGTGTGTGTGTGTGTGTGTGTGTGTGTGTGTGTGTGTGTGTGTGTGTGTGTGTGTGCGCGCGTGCGCGTTTAGGGGGTGGGTGATCCTAAGGCAGGAAGAACAAAATATACCAAAGCCCAGGCACAGTAAACTATCTGGCCTTGACAACAAAAAGTACAAGAGGTCAGTCTGGTGGGACTGGAGCATAAAGTGTGATGGGGGAGTGGGGAGCGCTATGATTGTAGCCAAAAGAAGGAATCTGTAAGCACAAAGGGAAGCCGTTCAAGGGTTTCAGGCAGAAGAGTGACACGATCACACCTACCTTTAAGGAGCATCACTCTGGCTGGCTGCTGTGAAGATGAGAGAAGAGTAAGAGTGGAAGGACTTCCCTGGTGGTCCAGTGGTTAAGACTCCACTCTTCCACTGCAGGGGGCACAGGTCTGATCCCTGGTCAGGGAATTACGATCCCACTTGCCACCCAATGCGGCCAAAAATAAGATAAAAGCAGTAAGAGTGGAAGCAGGCACGTCACAGAAGAAATCCAGAAGGCAGTGGACTTGGGGCGGGGAGGAAGTGTACAGAAGGAGGAAGCAGATAATTGTGGAAGATCCTCAGGAGGTGCTAGCAACGACTCGGCACCTGACTGAGTGTCAGGGTGAAGAAGAGAAAGAAATCAACCTCGACACTAGAGCACCTGGCTACAGGCTACTGAGTGAATGGCTATGTCATTCATAAAGGTTGGAAATTAAGAAACAGGAACAGGTTTGAGGAGGAAGATGATGTGTTCAGATTTGAGCATGATGGACTTAGGATGCTTGTGGGAAACCTACATGACGATGTCCAGTAGGGAGCTGATATATATCAATAGATACACAGATATAGACTTGAAGCTTGTCAGGAGTGCAGCCTAACCCAGAGACAGTATTTTGAGAGTCATCAATGTATAGATAATAATATCAATAGTTGCCAGGGGCTCAAATGAGCTCTCCCAGCATGAGTCAACTGGGACCAAATGGCAAGGTGGCTCAGCACAAAGCAAAGCCTAGAAATTCTGGTTCTATAGAAAGAACAGCCTGGTGTCATTTTTTGAGAAAGGTCTGTGAGAAGACAGTGTTTCCTGGACTAACACACTAGGGGAAGGAGGTGACCACTCTCTTCTACTTAGAATGATGTGGTTCAAATCTTCCTGTCTCAGTCCGTTCAGGCTGCTATAACAAAAGACCCCAGACCGCGTAGCCTACAAACAACGGAAGTTTACTGCTCACAGTTTCGGAGCCTGGAAGTCTGAGATCATGCTACCAGCATGGTCAGGAGAGGGCTCTCTTTCGAGTTGCAGACTTCTTGTATCCTCACGCAGTGGAAAGGGCTAGTGATCTCTCAGGAGCCTGTTTTCCTGAGGGCGCTAATCCTGTTCATAAGAGTCCCACCACCATGACTTAAGCATCTCCCAAAGGCCCCGCCTCCTAATACCATCACCTTTGGGGATTCGGATTTCAACACATGAATTTGGGAAGGACACAAACATTTCAGACCTTAGCAGTTTCTGACACAGAAGAATCATTCGACGATGAGATTGTCTAGAGCAGACTGACATGCATGATAAGACAGATGATAAGAAGCTACCGATCACTCTTCTTAGAGCCTTGACCACAGAAGGCCAGCCAAAGGAAGTAACATAGGGGAGCTCCAGAGCACCCAGGATGCTGGTACCCCTTCTCCACGGCCACCGTGCACATGTGCAAGAGAAGGAATATCAGAATGGAAGAAACATGGGAATGAACAAAGTGCCCTGGGAGGAAAGTACCTCCATAGTCACCAGAAATGATCCCCTACCGTGGCAGCCCCCAGCACCACCTGACCAGGTACCCAGAAATCCCAGGCTGCAAATTCATGCCAGCATCCCCTCACAGCATGCTGCCGAGGTTGGGCCCAACCAGGAGCAACACAAAAATATGTCCC
Source organism: Hippopotamus amphibius kiboko (assembly GCF_030028045.1). NCBI lineage: Eukaryota > Metazoa > Chordata > Mammalia > Artiodactyla > Hippopotamidae > Hippopotamus > Hippopotamus amphibius. The sequence goes on from NC_080186.1 coordinate 226,833,452, forward strand.
TGGCACATCTTCCTTTCATTTGCAAGGCTGAAATTTCTAGAGGATGGGCGTGCCCTGGGTCACATTAGCGCTATTGTTTTGTATTGTTGAGAAATATTTCTTTGAACCCACAGCTCTGCCAAAAGCGAGAAGAGGATTCTAGCCCAAGAAGGCCCAGTGTTTTACGTCATTTACACTAGTTATTTCACTTCACACTTATGACCTTCCACTGCAGTCATTTACCTGCCCTGACGGGCCCCTCCTTGATCAGCAGTCTGTGGCCTAAGCACACTCCCGACTTGAGAATCTTTGAAGTTACAGGACAAAATTCCAGTAGGTCAGAGTGTTTTGAGCTTAGGCAATTCAACTTGTTCAAAATAGTGCACATCCCAAGCTTGTGATCCCCATTTTTAACAATGGCAAACCAAGTGGCTACCAAGACCACGGGTGCAGTTATAAGTCATCCGAGACTATTACATACAAAGTTCCAAAATATATTCTGAAGTCAACCCATAAGATTTCAGTAAGATAACTGGTGAAATGTTACTCTCTCTCTCACACATACACACACACACACACACACACACACAATTACCTCGCCAGCCTATGTGGACGTTATGTTTTGCGGTTATTGTTATTGACCTCACTGATGCGTGCTGAACCCACCCTAAGTGGCTGCACTCCTGAAAATGGTGCTATTGCTGTGATTATTTTGCTGGGCACAGAGAACTAGAAATGAGACAACTGAAAACGCTTAAGAACATTTGCTTCATGCTTCCAACACTGTAACTAGAAAGTAAGTAATTATAAAATAGAAAGAAAAAAGATCAGGCCGCCTGCTAAAAGTGAACAATTATAAATAATCAAAAATCCTCCCACATAGGATCCAAATCACAAAGCAAGAAATCTCTGTCATAAACATGTGGCAGCTTCCATTGCCTGGTTATCCTCGCTGAGAAAAATAACAGAGACTCACATTAGGAAGAGAAAAACCAACACGAGCCTCAGGTCCTTCGTCTCTTGAATGTCACTTTACACTTAACAGCAGCTTGCTTCTGAAGATCTCAGAACACTGTGCAAACAATGATGAGCTCCCTGTTACAGGGCTGTCAGGGGGAAAGGGGCTTTGAGAAAATAAAGCCTGTGCAAGGTGACCCAGCAAGCCATGGGTGGAGAGAGTGAAACTCTTAAATCCGAGTGTCTATTCTTCTGTTTCAACTTTCTCACTTAGGAAAAATATGTATCTTATTTCCATATTCCTTTCAAATACACACCCCTGAGAACTGGAAGCATGAAAAGTCTCTGGTCTCCAGCTGAAAATCCGAGGACACACAAATATACCAGAATAACCTAGGGCAGCAGCCGACTCATTGCTGTGCCTACAGCCCCCATCACGATGCCTGGGAGATAACAGATACTCGGTAAATACTTTTAAAACGAATTCATCCAATTAAATATTCATAAAAAAGGCTATTCCTCTCATACACAATTATATTATCAAACCGCCCAAATCCATAAATCATACACTTGTTTGTTTCAGAAGTCTTAACGTTTCCTTCCCTTAAGCATGTTGAAAGCTTTGCCCCCCATCTAAAATCAGTATGTCACATCAGAATAGCTACCTATGTAAGTTCACAAGTCTCTGTTAACACTACAGAACGTGGGTCCTCAATGCTAAGTACTGAGATATTATTTCATGTCAACATCTCTCAAAGACTCTGAAAATTTGGTCACTGAAACTGGCCCCCCCAAAATTTGGTATTTAACATGTAAATAAAGTCAGAAATTTGGTCCCCAAATTTATTTAAATACCAAAAATTACTTTCTAACAATAAACAGTTCAAATAGCACCAGAATGCACTCAGAAAAAGAGAAAAGGCAGAACGAAGGGGAAGTAAAAGAAACTGACTAAATATTAAACCACCATGTTGTATATACACAGTGTTGTAGGTCAATTGAATTTCAAAAACAAACTCATAGAAAAAGATCAGATTTGTGGTTACCAGAGCGAGTGGGGGAAGGGGGAATTGGAGGAAAGCAGTCAAAATGTACAAACTATCAGTTATAAGATAAATAAGCACTAGTGATGTAATGTACAACATGACAAATATAATTAACCCTGCTGTGTGTTACATATGAAAGGTGTTAAGAGTAAATCCTGAGTTCTCATCACAAGGAAAAAATATTTTATTTAATTTTATATTTATATGAGATGATGAACATTCACTAAACTTATTGTAATAATCACGTCACGATGTATGTAAGTCAAATTATCATGCTGTAGACCTTAAACTCATACAGTTCTGAATGTCAATTATAGCTCAATAAAACTGGAAGGAAAAAAAATGGACTGAATCTTATATAAACCAAAAGAGCACTTCTACCCCAAGCCAAAGAGTCTGGAGAATTGATTTCTGATTAAACAGAATTTTGATCTTTGCTTTTCTTTGTTGGATTTTTTTTTTTTTTTTCTCCTGGTTCTCAGCTCTGGGAAGTCTGAAGTCAGTAAATATTGCGCACTGTGGTTCCCTTCAGTCCTCTTCTCCAGATCAACACACCAGTCGCTTCCACCATTGCCCACGTGTCAAATCTCCTTGGATTTCTGGCATAATCTGCTCATTGGTATCTGTCCGAGGAAAACCAGGAGTCCAGGTTTCCCCAGCAGGGCAGCTGCTCTCTCCACTTTGAAAACTTGAGGGGCAGCCTGCTTGGAAACCCCAGCACCCAGCTTTCTGTCTCCCCATCCTCCCAGGGCAGACAAGGGCTACGGGCCAGGCCTGCTGAGGACTTCAGACTCCAGGAGTGCGGCCCTGACATTGAACCAAGGGCTTTTGTTATTGTTGTTGTCAATGAATTTACTAAGATATAATTATTTATAAACAATAATTTGCACCTATTTAAAGTGCATAATTGGATAAAGTTGACCTATGTACATACCCATGAAACTATCACCTCAATCAAGATGGTGGACATGTCCATCACCTCCCAAAATGTCTTTGTATCCCTTTATAGAAACCCTCTTTCTCATTCCTCCCTGGCAAGTGCTCCTCTGCTATCACTAAAGATTAGTTTGCGTTTTATAGATTTTTACGAGGGTGAGTCAAAATTTTTCCTCACTCCAGTTATATTAAAACGTCTATTGGCCACACTGTCTTATTAGTGCTTTCTGTTCAAGGCTACTGTCTCCCCCGTCACTGCTGTGCATGTGTGAACGTGTTACATCAGTTCATTTGTAACTGCATACGAGCAAAAATAGATGTCCCACTTGTGATCTGCACGAAAGAAGAGCAGAGTGCAGTGATTTGTTTTTTGTGGTCTGAGGGTATGCACATCCGCACTGGCGACACTCCGCATAAACTTTGTTTTGAGGTGTTATAGCATCCTCCCTATAGTCCTGATCTTGCTCCATCGGAGTTTCACCTGTTTGGTCCCCTGAAAGCAGCCCTACGAGGACAAAGATTCACTCCTGATGAAGAAGTGATGACAGCAGTGCATTTGTGGCTAGGAGCTCAGCCTGAAACATTTTTTTAATGAGGGAATATGAAAGCTTGTTGACAGATGGACAAAGTGTATTGAAAAGCAAGGAGATTATGTCAAAAAAACGATGTATCTGTCTTTTCTAAAAGTTAATTAAAATAAATTCTACAGCCAAAGTACAGATAATTTTTGACTCACCCTCGTATATAAATGGAATCATATGATATGTACTCATTTTTGTCTGGCATCTTTTACTCAGCACATGTATTTTGTGATCCTTTCATGTTGTATACACCAATAGTCTATTGTTTTTGATTGCTGAATAGTATTCCATTGTATAGATACACAACGATTTGTTTTTCCTTTCACTTGTTAATGGACATGGAGGTTGTTCCCAGTTTGGGGCTATTGCAAAGATGTTACAAGCGTTTACATACAAGTCATGCTCAAGAGGCCAGAAGACTTTCTGTTCATAAGAATGAACAGATAGGCTATGGAATCTATCTAAAAATTTCATTCAAAAGGTCAAAGTAAAACAGCCCCACAGGATGCTTATGCAGAGGCTACTGTGAGACGACAAAGCTGATCTTATGATTTTACCTTAAGAATTTCTTTTTCGATGTCAAGTTTACAACTAGACATAGAGAGGTTTTGTACCTCTCGAAGCACATAAAAAATAGATTTCCTTTTTCTCCCAGATACAGGCGTACCTTGATCCATTGCAATTTGCTTTATCCACAGATACTGCGTGTTTATTCAAATTGAAGTTTTGTGGTAACACTGCATCAATCAAGTCTCTCGGTGCCATTTTTTCAATAATATTTCCTCACTTCATGTCTCCGTGTCACACTCCGGTAAGTCTCACAATATTTCAAAGTTTTTCATTATTATTGTATTTGTTATGACGATCTGTGATCAGTGATCTTTGACACTACTATTGTAATTGTTTTGGAGTGCACAAACCATGCCCATTTAAGACAGCGAACTTCATCGATAAATGCTGTGTGTGTTCTGACTGCTTCACCAACTGGCTGTTCCCCAGTCTCTCTCCCTGTCCTTAGGCCTCCCTATTCCTGCAACACAACAATATAGAAATTAGGCCAATTAATAACGCTACAATGGCCTCTATGTGTTCAGGAGAAAGGAAGAATCATGTGCCTCTCACTTTAAATCAAAAACTAGAAATAATTAAGCATAGCAAGGAAGGCATGTTTAAAGCTGAGATAGGCTGAAAGCTAGATCTCCCGTGCCAATCAGTTAGCAAGTTGTGAACATAAAGGAAAGTTCTTGGAGGAAATTAAAACTGCTACTCCAGCGAACACACAAATGATAAGAAAGCAAAACAGCGCTACTGCTGATATGGAGAATGTTTTCGTGGTCTGGATAGAAATGACATCAGGCACAACATCCCCTTAAGCTAAAGCCCAATTCAGATTAAAGCTCTACGTATCTCCAATTCTATGAAGGCTGAGAGAGGTGAGAAAGCTGCAGAAGAAAATCTTACAGCTAGCAGAGGTTGGTTCATGAGGTTGAAGGAAAGAAGCCATGTCCATAACATAAAAGCACTAGATGAAGCAGCAAGTGCTGATGTAGAAGCTGCAGCAAGTTACTCAGGAGATCTAGCTAAGAAAATTAATGAAAGTGGCTACACTAAACAGATTTTCAATGTAGACCTAACAGCCTTATGATGGAAGAAGATTCCATGAAGGACTTTCATAGCTACAGAGGAGAAGTCAGAGCTTGGCTTCAAAGCTTCAAAGGAGAGGCTGACTCTCTTGTTAGGGGCTAATGCAGCTAGTGACTTTAAGTTGAAGCCAATGCTCATTTACCACTCTGAAAATCCCAGGGTCTTTAAAATTATGCTAAAGCTACTCTTCCTGTGCTCTCTAACTGTAACAACAAAGCCTGGGTGACAGCACATCTATTGACAACATGGCCTACTGAATATTCTAAGCCCACTGTTGAGACCTACTATTCAGGAAAAAAGATTTCTTTCAAAATGTCACTGCTCGTTGACACTGCACCTGGTCCCTAAGAGCTCTGAAGGAGATGTACAAGTTTAATGTTGTTTTCATACCTGCTAACACAACATCCATTCTGCAGCCCATGGATCATGGAGGATTTTGACTTTCAGGTCTTACTATTTAAGAAATACATTCCATAAGGCTATAGCTGCCATAGACAGTGATTCCTCTGATGGAGCTGGGCAAAATAAATTGAAAACCTTCTGGAAAGGAGTCATCATACTAGATGCCATCAAGAATATTTGTGATCATGGGAAGAGGTCAAAGTATCAACATAACAGTAGTTTGGAAGAAGTTAATTCCAGCTCTCATGACTGAGGGGGTTCAAGATTTCAATGGAGGAAGTCACTGCAGACATGGTGGTAACAGTAAGAAAACTAGAATTAGAAGTGGAGCCTAAAGATGTAACTGCATTGCTACAATTAAAACTTGAACAGATGAGGAGTTGTTTCTTATGGATAAGCAACAAAAATGGTTTCTTGAGATGAAAACTACTCCTGGTGAAGATGCTGTGAAGATTGCTGAAATGACAACACAGACTTAGAATATTACATAAACTTAGTTGATAAAGCAGTAAAAGGGTTTGAGATGACTAACTCCAACTTTGAAAGAAACTCTACTGTGGGTAAAATGCTATCAGCCTAGCATTGCATACCACAGAGAAACCGTTCATGAAAGGAAGAGTTATTTGGTGTGGCATATCTCATTGTTGTCTTATTTTAAGAGAGTGCCACAGTCACCTCGAACTTCAGCAACCACCACACTGATCGGTCAGCAGCCATCAATACTGAGACAAGACCCTCCACCAGCAAAAAACATTACAACTCATCACGGTTCAGATGATACTCAGCATTTTTTTAGCAAGGAAGTATTTTTTAATTAATTAATTTATTTATTTATTTAATTTATTTTTTAGACATAATGCTATTACACATTTAATAGCCTACAGCATAGTGTAAACATAACTTTTATGTTTTGTGTGACTCACTTAATTGTGATATTCACTGTATTGCAGTGGTCTGGAACCAAACCTACAATATCTCTGAGGTACGTAGGCCTGTAATTATCTTAAAACCCATGAGTTCATAATATTAGGAAGAGAGCAGACACAAGAGAGAGTAGAGCAGAACAGTCTCCACACCTAACTTATTGAATAACATTGGGAGTATATAGGACATCAACTCCTTCGTCTAAAAACTGTCAAAGGGAAAGAAATAAGCATTTATCCTTTTTCCCTGTATGAACTATACTTCATAGTAACCAAATAACCTAATTTGATAAGGAAAAGTGTTTTTTTTAATCCAAATCCCATCCAGTAAACATGGAAAGGATGGTAGAATTAGAAAGTCACCACTTTTTTTTTTTTAATTTTATTTATTTATTTATTATTTTTGGGGGGGTACACCAAGTTCAGAAAGTCACCACTTTTCATTCCCTCAAATGAATTAGTCAACAATAATCAGTGGGTGAGACTATTAGACAAAAGATTAACGGGGAATTTACAAAGGAGAGATTGAACTATCATCACCTGAAGCTAGTGAACTATCTTGGCATTACTAAAAATAGATGCATCCAGATATTATATACTTTCTGAAGTTTTATAACATGGATCACAGAGCACAATCTATGAAATATTCTTGCCCCCACAGTTGAAACTGAATAGAATCAATTAAGGAAGTCAAGTGAAAGAGGTCCAAGTTAACTGAGACCACAAGAAGCAAATAGAAAAATCCAGAAATCTAAAGGACAGCTGACCCAATTTTTTTCAAAAATTAGTGACAGGATAAAGTAGTGAGGAGGAGGACTGCCATTAACATTGAGGCAAGGACTTCCTAGGTGGTGCATTGGTTAAGAATCCACCTGCTAATGCAGGGGACACAGGTTCGAGCCCTGCTCTGGAAAGATTCCACATGCCGCGGAGCAACTAAGCCCGTGCACCACAACGATTGAGCCTGTGCTCTAGAGCCTGGGTACCACAACTATTGAGCTCACGTGCCGCAATTATTGAAGCCCACGTGCCTAGAGCCCGTGCTCCACAAGAGAAGCCACTACAATGAGGAGCCCACACACCACAATGAAGAGTAGCCTCTGCTCCCATCAACTAGAGAAAGCCTGTGTGCAGCAACGAAGACCCAATGCAGCCAATAAATAAATAGATTTATAAAAATTGAAGGAAAAAAAAAACATTGAGGCAAGACCCTCCACCAGGAAAGAGATTATGTTTCACCAAAGGCTCAGAAAATGAATAATTATAATTTTTTTGGCAATAAAATATTTTTAACATCTTCAGGCATAATGTTATTGCACACTTAGTAAACTACAGGATAGTGTAAACATAACTTTTATAGGCACTGGGAAACCAAAAAATTCATGTGACTCACTTTATTGCCATATTCACTTCATTGCGGTGATCCGGAGTCAAACCTGCAATATCTTCAAGGTATGTCTATACTTCATTTGTCCATTCAGCCACATATTCATTCACTCAAAGTTATTGAATGCCTAGTATATGGTAGTGTACGAGGTGCCGCTGTAATACAAACATTAAGTTAAATTCTTGTTTAGTGAGGAGCTGGCATCTTTACACTTTGAAAACCAATACAAGTTGTCCTTTGCCTGTTTTAACATGCCCTACCTCCGTGGTAAACATAAATAAGAGAACAGACTGCTTCGATTGCTAGAAACATAAGCCAGCTCCCACAGAGCACCAAGAGGAAGCTTCTACCTTCTTTGTAGTCATTCTTCTTTCCATGCCAAGGAGAGAGTTAATATGCAGAGGCAGCTACATGATTTATTACCCACAGTGACACAAGAATCAGTGGAAGGAGGAACAGGACAGCAACACTCAACAGCTCTCCTAAGCACGTTGAGCAAAAGTTAACCCTTTAATACACAATGCAAAATCTCTTCCCTGGGACTTCCCTGGCGGTCCAGTGGTTAAGACTTTGCCTTCCAGTGCAGGGGATGCGAGTTCAATCCTCGGTCGGGAGGGAAGCTAAGTTCCTACGTGCCTCACGGCCAAAAAACCAAAAACATAAAACAGAAGCAATATTATAAAAAAATTCAATAAAGACTTTAAAAATGGCCTACATCAAAAAAAAAAAATCTTAAAAAAAAAATCCCACCCTTGAATGACCTCCTTTTTCATCTATCTACAAACCCATCTAATCCTTCTCCCTAGATCTTGCTCCAAAATGGACCTAGATAGACTACATGCAGCACCACTTCTAATTACTGTTGACTGCCTTTTAATGTCTTTTTCCCTGTCAATATAAATCCATTGGTATAAAATAAGAGGGCCATTTCTAGACCAACAGACATAAGGCACATTCAGCTATACCCTCTGCTCTACAGGAAAACAGTATACTCTTAATCACTTCATTATTGCAGTTAAAGAATGCAAATCATTATATCTACTTTCTCTCCTTGAGTATTTTTTCATATATAATATCATGGTATCCATACCAGTATCCCTAAATCCACTAACTTTACACTTTCTATTTCTACTGATTAGCCCTGATACCTCCCTTCTTCTAACACAATAGCTCTTCTTTTCACCAACACTATCTACTTAAAACAGAAAGACAGTTGAGTCTCAGAATGTTTACTCCCCTATTTAACATCTAAGATGCACATTTTTCTAATATTTTTGCACATAATATTTTCTAGGTACAGTTGATGCTTAATTAGGCAAGCTGAGATGGTAGTAGGAATATGAGTAACCTTGAAAAGTATTTGTCTGATTTAGTGAGTAGTGCGCAATCATTGTTCTCATACAGCATCAGTCAATTTATTTTACTAACTCTATTTTTCTTAAATGGATATTAAAATGAGTTTGCAATCCACAGCATATAGTAAATGTGGCTAGGGATTTGGAGATAAAGTGACAGAAGCACCACATATATGGATTTTAACGTGTCCTGAGCTAATCCACAAAAGTGACTCCTTGCTTAGCTTGTGAGACATGTAAGTTACCTTGTACACGACAGCTTTCTACCACTGAATGCCACACATTATGCCTACACCTATATATAGCATCCACAGAGGTTATGAGTCCATTTGTAACTGGTACCAACGACACCAGAGTACAAGAAATGTCACATTTCTTTCTTTCCTAAATCAAGTTAAACCTAATTCAAGCTCCAACTGGCCAAAGTTGACAAGAAGAACAAGATCAATCAGATGTCAGAAATGCCTTATAAGAAGAGATCAAAAAATTTAAGACATTAAAACACTAGAGCTTACAGAGTCTAAAAAGCAGAGAACTGCCCCAGGTTCCAGTGGTTCATTCAAAGGTTGTCAATTTCTAGTGTCTATGGTTGCCCGTGAACCATTACAACCCAGGTTCTGCCTTCTCTGGCAATAGGGGGAATGGGAGGTACATTCTGATGGAATTAGATGTCCTCCACTTCCTAAACCACCAGCCCATCCCTATACCAATCTCAGTGAATCTAACTGCGTATCTCCAGAAAATGAATCACTGCTCCCCAACCTTCAAACATAAAGCTTCCTATTAATAAATCCTCTTGGACAATTTCATCAGATCATCATGATGATATTTCACCTTTGATATAAAAAGGCTTCTCTCAAGAGTTGTTGAGAAGTCATAATGTTTAAAATTATATTGGTCAGGGTAACACTAGTTATTGTGAGAAATAAAACCCCCAATATTCATGACTTAACACAGTAGGAAAAAAGTATGGATTTTCCTGGTGTGTCTCATGCTCTATTCCACAGTCATACAGGGACCCAGGCTGAGAGAAGTTCAACTTATGCTTCCAAGGCTGCTCCGGGCATTGACATCCAGCAAACAGAAGGGGGAAGACAACATAGAGGAGGCACCCTGCTTCCTATCCACCTTGGCTCAACAGTGGCACCCATTAATCCTTCTTAGCAGCAGAATTGAGTCACAGAGCTTCACTTGAGAGCAAGGGCACTGATACATTCTATATGATGGAAAGGAAAGCATATATTTTCATTAATAATTAGCTGTTTCTACTACCAAATCATAGATTATCCAGAATTAAAATTTATCTGGTCAGTTGCTCTTCTTTTCTGACAATGAGAATCTCCAAAGGGCCAATAATTGGGAAGAGAGTGAAGAAGAGCAGAAAATCAACTAGGTCGTGATTCTCCTGCATAATGTAGAGTGATGGACATGCAACAAGACAGAAATTCATCGCGCAATCAAGCTGTGAAGAAGCATAAGGAGAGATTGCCTGGCTCATCATCTTATTTTACAAGAAAGAAGGTAGAGTCCAATAAGGTTAAGCTAGTTTCTCTAAACCACAGCACTCACTAATGGCAGAAGAAGAATTAAAAAAAAAAAAAAAAAAAGGAACTCAGATCCTTTGAGCCTTTGTCAGGTGCTTTTTCTACTAAGATTCAATTTTTCCAGTTTTTGGCTTTGTTTTTCACCAAAAAAGCACAGACCCAATTCTTTCTAGTTAGAATTGTGAGACTTCAGAATTGTCCCTTGGGAGGAAAGATGGAGAGGAAGAGAATTTCACACTCTACCCAAATGATAAGCATTTGCTGACTTCTGTACATACAGATCAGGGTATAACTTCACAGCCTCAATGTCACCAGTCACCAGCAAGGCCTCTGCTTTTTACACTTTGTTCCCATCTTGAACCACATACATTTAATTTTGGCAAGTCATTTGTTTCCTTTTTGGCAGCATTCATACCAAAAACTATAAATTTACTGCTAATGGGAACTACATTTCAAGGCACTGATGATTCACAAAAAAAAATCAAAATTTCTATTTAGGGACGATTCTGCTTCAGCATTGAATCATGTTTTTCAGAATGGCTTTCATTGGAACAGGATACGGGTCCCTCTAAGTTCATTGGCTCCTGTTATTTTTTCCTCACCTGAAGTCATTATCTCAGTTTCTGATGCTAAAATTTGTTGCTATGGAATCAATTACCATTGTGTCAAAAGACAAAAGGATAATGGCTTCATGCATAGCCTCAGTAGCAGGAACTGATGAAAATCTCAGCAGATAATGAAAAAGATACTATTTTCATACTGAAGTTGCTAGTACAATGTGTTAGAGAAAGGGGAAATGGGATGAGAGGAAATAAAATGTCACTTGAATATGTCTGCGGTTTCTTGAGGAAAACTTTTGTTAATCTAGTTGGAAAAGTAGAATTGTGTTATAAGGTGATGATCCCTCCAGAGTGCTCCAGGAGTTGCTGGAGTGAGGTACAATCTCACTGAATTTACCTGTCAGAGCCTCTCTACCTTTAAAAGGCAACCTGCGGCTCTTTCTGTGTACCTTCTCTTTTCAGGAGGAGACGCCAAGACAGCAAGAGAGCCAGGGAGACTTACAAAAATGACAGAACGATGAATGGAATTTTCCTATTGATCATGAATTTTAGCTCAGGTCACAAACCTGCAAAGCAATAGGTACTTTATACATCCCACATTCTAAAGAGAGCCCCCAAGGAGCCGCCAGCCGCATCCCATGGCACTTACCAGTGAGTGCAGCTAACATCATCCCTCCATGCCCACTATACAGTGGTTCTCAAGCATGGCTGCACATGAAAATAAGCTGGAGAACTTTTCAAAAACACCCATGCCTGAGCCCAGCCAATCAAGTCAGAATCTCTGTGGTTGGGCCCAGACATTAACATTCTTTTAAAGGCTTCCAGGTGATTCTGGTACACAGCCTGCTTGGAGAACAACTGATCCACAAGAACAGAAGACTAGAATCTTTGGAGCTGTACAACACTGGCTTGTGGTGAATGCTCTGACTTTTCCCCTCCTTTCTGGGCCCAAGTCAGGGAACTCTGCATTGAGGATGCCTCTGGCCGTGCTTCCCAAAGGACCCACTCACCTGCCCCAAAGTGAACCAGCATGTGGATACAGGCCTAACAGCAGTTGTGGACACCCATGGGAGGACCACAGCAGCAGCAGTGAAATCAAAAGACTTTGGCTTTTTTCTGAGATCTCTCTCATCTTGTCCAGTCCAGGCCGGGAGAAGCTAGAAGCAGAAAGGGAAGGAAGAAGACAAAGATGGTACCCCCTTCACCACCAGTACAAATACCTCAAGCTGAGGCCTGGCTGGCTGTGGGTCAGGAAGGAGGAAGCACTAAATTGGATGTGAGACTAAAGTTTCAACATAGACCAGGTAAGACTGGACTTTTCAGTATCTGAAAATGACCGAAGACATCGAATCTGCCCAAGATCTTATTAAAGGATACAAAAGAAAAGGCGATTCAGAAGAGGGTGTTTTAAAAAAGCGATAGGAGAAAAATAAACCACTTCATATATGAATCCCATTGAGTTGAGATGTTCAATAAACCACTTGCAATCGATGGCGATACTTCCTACATGGATTAATTGCATCACAACTTAAGGATGAGAAAGGAATGAATTATACAATCTCCCATATTCCCTCTTCCAGTGATTCTATTATAAGTAAGACACCATAGCATTAAAAAGCAAAAAAAAAAAAAAAAAAAAAAAAGCCTACTTTCAAAAAAGCAGGAAATTCCAAAAGGGAAGATAACACTCCTTCACTTTCTAGACCTAGCCAAAAAGAGGAGTTATTCTATTTGCAGGTGCATAGGATGGGGCCCAGAGACTAAGTGGTACCCTTGGGATCATCTTACTCTTCTTTTGAAATGACTGATCAGAAACAGCACCTGGGAGTCACCTTTTGAAACTGATAGAGTGACGGGCAGCATGATCACTATAATGGAAGCTGGACCCAAAGGTAACAGAGTTAAAAGTCCATTGAGAAGGGACCAGGGACCACTCCATGGCTATGAATGGCTGGAGCTTCTTGTTATCCAAACTTGCTTTACCATCATTGTAAGTCACTCTTTCTTACTCACTTTCTGGTTGTAATTTACTCATGGGTGAAAGACGAAGGAAAAGTCCTGGAGACCTACACCCAACTACAAAAGTGTAGACCACCATGCAGCTCCCTGGATAAAGGTGCTGACTGTTAAGTAGTTGACTGAGCTGTGCCCAGGAAGGCCCTTTTGGCAAGTACCTAAGTGATGGCTTAATTGGTGGTACAAACTCACATTTCTTCGCACAATTCATCAAACAATAAAAAGAGGAAAAGAAAAATCTCTTTCCACAAGCAAGTCCAAAGACCACTGGGTGTTGACTGAGAGACAGCCCATCAACCTGCCACTTGTATTCTTTTCAATCAACCAATTTGGAATTGCGTTCACAATTAGTAACAGATAAAACCTCCAAAGAATGGACATCATGTCTTAGAAGGCCCAAAATAAACTATGTATTACTTAAGATGAATTCTATTCTGTTAGTATAGTATGTGCTAAATAAATCTATATATTGGGTAGATGGATAGATGGGTGAATGAATGAACTAAAGATCAAACAAATGAACAGAGAACATCCATGTTCAAGTTCAGGCCAGCCTAGAGCAATGCTGTGCTGGGTGTGGGGCCCAAGGGAAGTACAAAAAGGAAAGAGACACCATAGGAGAAAGATATCTAGAAACAAAATTTACATCATAATTTTGCCCAGAACTATGCTATTTATAAGTATTTAGGCACAGTTGTGTCACCCCTTCATAATGAGTAAATTTCAACAGTCTCCTTGCTTAATGACCCCAAGTTTAAATAGCCCTGGTTTGGCCTTAAAAGCTGACCTACCCTTGGCCTTCCCATTTAAAACTGTTAGACATTTTCTCCCCCAGTCCACAGCTGGCAAATTGCAAAGTTTCAATATTTGAACCAGACATAAACAACTGTTACGAAATTGCTTAGTTGAAATTTCTCTGAACGGAAAGATGTCTCACAAACTAGGCATTGCCTACAAATCCACTTTTGATAAAGTTAATGCTGAATCACCCTGGATAGTGAGGCCTGTGCATTTGAGAACCGTGACAATGCTGAATGCTGATGTTGTGATTTTCAACATGAGTCCTGGTTATTTTAAGCTATTCCTGTCTCCTTGACAGCACTGTAATGAAAGAACCTCAGAGGGATGTTGTTTGTTAGTTTGTCTCTAAGTGTTTCTAGCAATATATATATTGCTCATCTGTAGAAATTTTCCATCACCTAATAAATGTATCCACCCTCCCAAAAAAATCAGTTAATAAGAGTATCTATCAATATATACAGAGTAGAAGCCAACTACACAACTTAAATCCTCATTAATCAAAAATGACTCAGATTTTCCAATTTCGTGAGAAATCAACATGCAATTCATCTGTTGATGGATGTACAGCGATAAACCATTAACAACATACTCTTGAATCTCTGTGATAAGGTTCATCCATTCCCGGTGAGAGGCAGTAAATGGGAAAGGCTGTTGTAACTGGGTGTCTCCAGGCTCTGAGGACCCATTTGGATGATTTAAGAAGTTTCCCCAAAAGCCAAGATTCCAAAATATATATTCTGCTAGCCTGAATGCTACATGTAAGCCATTCCTTCTCTACTTGCATTTCAGCAACAAACGCTCTGAAAGATAGACAGAGACCACCATGAACCCTCTTTGTCAAAAATGGAGGCACGGTGAAGCAGAACTTCCTACAGGAGAACATCTGGTGCGAGAAAGGATCTCTGTTGTTATCTCTCCTACAAGTTTTCCTGTGTTACTGTGACCTGCCATTGACATCCATCACAGAGGCTTCTACTGTACGGTCTGTCTTCAGGCTACCTTGTTGGGTGGGACAGCTCCCCTCTCCCTCCCGCCCCCCATCCCCGACCACTCTGCAGGTAGCTCCGGCAGGAAGTAGCTCTGTGTCCCCTGACACATCTCGAGGCAGTTTCCCCCTTCCCCACTGGCTTGGGGCTTTAACTTGTTTAGTTTCTGCTGTGTAACATTCCATCATGTGAATATACCACAACTCATTCATCAGATTGCTGAAGGAGGTTTGAGATATTTTGAGTTTGGGGCTATCACACATAATGTTACTATGAATGTGCTTGCACACGTTTTTCGTGCACATACGCACTCATTTCTGTTGGCTGTATACCTAGGTCATCGCATCTGACTACTGATAGCCATGAATCAATGGAGTTCCCTGCCTGGAGGCTGTTGATTTGTTTAGCTCGTTTCTGTTGAATGATACACTGCAGCAGCGTTTGTTCCTATTGATTGGTTCCAGAGTGGAGTGAGGAATCATTACTGCCTGTGGAGAACTTGATCATAACTGTGCTCAGCTGGAAAGGGAAAGGCATGGCCAGCCCAGTGGGCTCATTTAGCTAAGATGGGATTTTGTGAAAGAGAACAGCACCTATCATGAATAGAAATGAGCTGTGTGATGAGGCTAGATCTGATGCAAGAGACTAAATTTCCAGAGGGATACCTAGAGCATGAAAGCGTGGGTCCAACCTGCTACCTGCCCAGCTAGACAAAGAGCCTGGAAACTAGTATGAAAGGCCAGAGGCTTACATAAGATAAAAACACCAGCCACACACTGTTTTGTGTGGGTTGTGTTGTTTTACTGCCTACTTTTCGTTCATCACTGAAGCCAAAGCAGGAGGAAACAGCCAGAAAATAGCACATACAAAATTCAAGCAAGGTGTTCTAAGTAGCTTCTTGACAGGCTGAAAAGGATTAATGAGGGAAGCCATGGGGTCTCCTCTTCAGGAGATTTTTTAAAACAGGATAAACTCCTTTGAAACCATCTAGCAAACCTCCTTGGGAGTCAAAGAATAACTGGAAGAACAGCAAAGCTTTCTCAGGCCTCTTCATTGTGTATTGACACTGGGCACAGAAATTTAGAATGGGTATTTCCGTGGCAGAGTCAGTGTTAAGTGACAGCTGCATCTCAAGCTCTCCAGTCGGCCAGCTTGGTGGGGAGTTCCTGTTTCTTTGCACTGTATAGATTTATCACAGGCAGGTTCCCAAGACAAAGAAGCTTAATGTTCCTCTTGCCACCCACCTCTACTTGCACCTGTATTTGGTTTGATGAATCACTTTAATATATACTAAAGGGCTGAAAAATAAAAATCAATGTATGCCAATCAATACAGCTTTAGAAACAATCCTGGTTTCTCAGCTTTGTTTGACTATAAAGGCAAATTCACTTGTGACCTAAAAATGTAATAAGTAGAAAGACTAATAATGTAGAGGCTAATCTTTGATTGGACCCAAGCCATTGCCAACTGGTCTTATCACAAAGCTGAATGAGTCGGGTATCTCCCCGGAGTTCTCTGTTTTCTAATTCCACCTAATGAAGTGCCAAAGAAGGGGCAGCCAGAGTTGCTGACCCAGCCCACAAAAATTCATGACGGAAAGAAATTTGGACTTGGATTTCACAGCCATTGTCACCTCTGTCTACCTCACTCCTATTCTGGGCTATTCCAGGGGGCATACGGATCTAAGGGAGCAGCTTGCAGGGGGTGGGGGTGGGGAGTCCTCCATGGTGTTCTGATTTGATGAGTATGGCTAAAGATGACCTGACCAGAAACATCTCCCCTGACTCTGACCACCACAGAGACAGAAACACACTACTTTGAGCCCCTTGTTGAGCTTAGTTCTAGAAGACTTCTTTTTGAAAGCAGGAAGTAGGGAGAGTCTTATATGCTATTAACAGATATTGACAATTAGCATGGCCATGTAAATCAGATTATCCAATCTCTAGACCTAAGTGCATTCCTCAGGGGAAGAACAAAGGTTGACTTGGAGAAGGGAGCAGGGACGTTAAGGCCAGTAGAGTCCCAAAGCAAAGACAGTTCACCCGGGAGCACCTTGCATTCACTTCTTGGGAATGACAATCCAAAATTAAGCTAGCTTTGAGCTTTCATGACACTCACTGCCTCCTGACAGCCTCTCCCTGGGCATTCGGCTGCATAGGGAGGGAAGAAAACTGGCAAGTCTTCATTATGTGAGTTATGTTATGACAAGCTTTCATCAACAATGCTGTGCATCCAGAGGGAAACACTGTTTATGAACGTTGAGATCTGTGCTATCTCTATAGGCTGTCCATGGCAAGAACCATTTCACTTAGCAGAAGTCGAGGAATTCTCTTCCCATTCTTTCTTTTTATTTGGGGGGGGGGCGTGTGTGGGGGGAGAGGCCACATCACACAGCATGTGGGATCTTAGTTCCCCAACCAGAGATCAAACCCACGCCCCCTGAATTGGAAGGCAGAGTCTTAGCCACTTGACCACCAGCGAAGCACCTTCTCTTCCCATTCTTAAGAGCAAAATCTTTACTAGAGCTAAAGAGGTACTCCTAGCTCTACCCCTAACAGCCTAGGTTTTCACAAGTGGTGGGCCATTAGTCTGGCCCACTAATGACTCTCTCTAAACTTGGATAGTGTTATCTGTCCCGCGAAGCTTTTCATCTTCCAAGAATGGTACAAAGGACTTGGACCTACCTGTGCACACCTGAAGCCCTCACTCCTTCTGCTACTCTCTCCTTCCTCCCACTTCATGAGTTGGATCCTTCCTTTCTTGAATTCCCTAAGTCATCTCTTTATTTTTCTTTCCAGTAGCTTTCTAAAATACTTCTCTACTCAGTAGATGGGTAATTAGTACATATGAATGTTTCCCATAAAGAAAATGCCCATAACCTTTCCTGATTCCAGCTACACATCTGCCATCACATCTGGACTCCATGAAGCCTGAAACCTTGCCATCACAGTCACTCTTGTAATCGTGTGTCTGCTCTCATTCCTGATGACATGAGAGCTCCATTTCAGACCTCAAGGCAGACATTTCCTGTCCATATCTTCCTTGGTCCTTATAGCACTGCCCCATAGAAATACGATGTGAGCTATATCTGTAAGTTGAAATTTTCCAATAGCCATATTAAAAAGATAAAAAGAAGTGGGTGAGATTAATTTAGCCCAATATATCTGAATATAAACATGTAATCAAGATAAAATTATTAGAGATATTTTACATTCTTTCTTTCTGTTCACTTTTCAGAATCCAGTGTATCTTACGTTTATAACACATCTCAATTTGGATGCTTATATTTTTGTCAGAGATACTTGGTCTGTATTTGAGTTTCATAAAATTTACAGTGGAAAAGTAGATTTAATAGAACAGTAGATTCAAACAGACCTAAAAGTTTTCCAATATGTGAACCAGTATCAGTTTTTAAATTTACATTTAAATTAATTAAAACCAAAATTTCAGTTCTACTGTGGCCATCCTCACGGGAGGCTGCTCCTTCTCCTCTGCTCCATGTAATTTCACAATCAAACTGTGGAGTTGCATTTCCCTGTTAATCAATGATATTTCCAAATATACTTGCCATGCCCTTCTCTGAAGCTCGTTCCATCTTCTCCCCACCACAGCCTGACCTCCCATTCATTCCTCCCCATCGGTCAGACCCTGGCATCTGGCTCCCCGTCTTCTTCCACCTCCAGTCCCCACACTCGCCAGATACTCCCAGTGCTGTATGATATCTCAGCCAACACCTGGCCTCAGAGTTTGCTGACCCCTGAATGTCAGTGACCTTCAGTTTCTTTCCATTTCAGCTACCCGCATCCACAGCTACCTTCTCGATTTTGTCCTAACCCTGATCTACTCCCTGTCTCAAATCAAATGGTCACTCTACTCTATCTCTATACTCCCCAACCTCCTGGTCCTTTCATCCCTCTGACTTTATAGAAACACTCAGTCCCCAGAGACATCCCTTTCCTCCCAGTCCACCACCCTAACTCCTGTTCTCACAGGATAGTGAGAGGGTGAGGAGTAGGGTTCCCAAAACCAGACTCCCGGAGGTTGCACGGAACTGCTGCTGACAAGTTATGTGGCCTTGGGCAAATTATTTAACCTCTCTGCACCCCTCTTCCCCCCGTCTAAAATGAGGATAACTACCGTGTCAAGTAAGTTCTGTGAGAATCAAACATAATGCACTTAGTATCATGTAGTCAAATACATCGATTAAATAAATTTTTCTCGCCAGCCAGGGTAAAACTATCCACTGTCCTTTTCTTTCGTTCTTCTGCCCCACCCACTAGACAAAAGAGTACCCAGATCAATGCTGCTGTCTGCCTTCTGGTCATCTCTACCCAGGCAACTAAGTCCCACTTGCCACCACAGTGCTAAGTCTCCAATGTCAGCATTACTACATGAGCCATTCACAAGTCTTCAGTCAGCTCCTTCCACCATCCCCACACCTAACAGGCTCTTCTCCAAACAGAACTGAAGTCTATGAAGGCCAGATAAGCACTAGCAAATCTCTAATGAGAAATTTGGGAGAAACTGAACACTAGTCAGAAAACTAATGAGATTTTTTTTTTCCTTTTGCTTGACTTCAACTGTAGTTACAGTTATGTCATAAAAAAATTATAAATGGCCTCTGCCCAGCCAGCCTAATCCATCTCTATGGCATCAGATTTGCCCACAGACCCAAGGAACTGTGATTTTATAGTCCAAATAGAGCACTGAGGGAACAAAAGCCCCAATTAAAGAGGACAAGGAAATGAAGCTGGAGGAAGAGAGAAATTTCCTTAAAAGGAAAGTGAGGCTCTTAGAAGCTAGGCCAGGCTTCTAAAATACTCAGAAGAGAAGTATCACTGTTCCTGTTTTTAAACATGGTGCAATGGGTTGAATAATGGCCCCAAAGCCACCCACATCCAGAGCCCCAGAACCTGTGATTATTACCTCACAGGACAAAAGGGAATAAGCAGATGTGATTAAATCAAGGCTATTGAGATGGAGAAAACATCCTGCATTATCTGGTTTCTAAACTGCAGAGCTGTAAGAGAATGAATTTCTGTTGTTTCAAGCCATTTGTTACAAAGTAATTTGTTACAGCAGCAAGAAGAACCTAATACCCAGGGGTAGTATGGAAAACTTGGAGTGTTGCAGGGATATTTCAAGGTGACAAGTCCAGCCTGTGCCATGAGGGAACACACTTAGATTTGGTCCTTAGGGCTTCGGCCCTGGTGAGCAGACAGCCTAATGCAGGAGAGTCATCAGGCAGCTGGATCAGCGCAGGCCTGGGTTCAGTGTTGCTATAATAGGTGGTGGCTCTGGGAGGAAGCAGCCTGCTCAGAGTGGGGAGTGAGCCACATTTGTTCAAAAAGCAGTTGCTTTATGTGGTCTTAGAATTAACTGACTTCTCACATATCTCTAACTACTGGGGACCCCACAGGACCAAACTGGACAGGGTATGTTAGGAAAAATTCTCTATGTAGATCTGTGATGGGCTGACTTGTGTTTGCCTGAGATTCACATGCTAAAGTCCTAATGCCCAGGACTTCAAAACGTAACCTTATTTTGACTTAGGGTTGTTGCAGATGTAATTAGTTGAGATATTACCGGGATAGGGTGAACCCCTACTCCAATATGACCCAAGTCCTCATAAAAAGGGGAAATTCGGACACAGAGACACACAAGAGAACATCATGTGAAGACTGGAGTTATACTGCCATATGCCAAAGAACTACCAGAAGTGAACAGGGAGGCCTGGAGCATTCAGAGGGAGCTTTCCTGAACGCTTTCCTGCATGCTTTCCCTGGAGCATCAAGAGGGAGCTTGACACTGCGGACACCTGGACCTCAGACTCTGGCCACCAGAAGTGTGAGAAAATAAATCCCCGGTGTTTGAGCCACTCAGTTTGCAGTGCTGTGTTACAGTAGCCCTGCCACACTAACACAAACCTCCAAAGGAAAGAAGAAAGAAAAGGAAGGAGAACTCCCTGATTTAACAGACAGTGCTGGCCCAATGCAGGGTAAAGAAAGAAGAGGACAGAGCTGGTTAAACTGTTAAAGCTCCGCTGGGCCTGCTTCCCAGGGAGGCAAGGAGAGAGGCCACCACAGGAAGAAAATGCACCTTCCCTGCTGCAGACAGACAGGCTGAAGTGGGTGTTTCTGCTGCCTGAGGAGGCCAGGCCCCAAGGGTGGAAAGAATTAGAAGCTAAGAAGAGGGAAGTTTGGGGGTCAGTGCAGTGCTTGTGAACTGGGGCGCAAGTTTCAGCAGTACTCATCTCTGCTTCTGTTCAGGAATATGAGGGGGATTCTCTAGCCCAAGCAACTGTGGGCACCAAGCAGTTCCTGCGTCCAGAGAATTACGGAAGGCAAGCCAGAGCCCTGGTCATAGGCGCAGCTCTCCTTCCATCTCTTTGGGCATCTGGGCCACAACTAAGAAGGCCTTGGAATCTTTCCGGGATGAAGACGTTCAGAAAAGCCGGGACGGTGGAGGCTGTAGGAAATCATTCGTGTCCAGCTTAAGAAGTTCCTTGTGAAACACCTCACCTCCCATCACAGCACATCCGTGTGAAAAACGCCACCTCCGCTGAGAAACTGATCTTACAAATTGCAGGGAACTTGCTTCTGAAAATGAATCCGAGGTTTACAAACACAGCTCTCAGAGGGGGAAAAGAGCAGTTTATGTTGAGAGTTAAAAAAGAATTTTATCTGCATGTAAGAACGCTGACTTCATAACCAGATTAGAGGCTCGTTGAAGGAGGGCTAGATCTTGATCCAGTGGAACCCCCACTGTGACACTGGGTTTTCTCCTGGGTTCATTCAATGGCTGTGGGTGGATGCCTGGCGGGTTGTGAGTCGCTACCAGCCCCTGGCCATCTCTGGTTATGGCCACGCCCTTCCTCAGCTTGCAGGCTCACAGGGCAGGAGGCATCCTCTCTTGCACGTAGAGCAGTCCCCACCTGCTCCGTGTTACTTACTAACAGAAAGAGAAGCACAGAGCCACACCAGCTTGTAATCATTAGCCCAGAAGACCATCCTTTAGAGCATCAAATACAAGGAACAACCCTTGATTACACTCCACTTCGGTCAGGGCTGAGGCTTCTTAACCAAAGCTTCTTGAACCCAATCCTTGATGGGCTGCAGATGAGGGAAATCAGGGACATAGGCATTTGGTCCAGAGAATATGCTAATATTCTGGCTCTGTTTTATGCACTGTGTAATTCACTTGCCAGAGACCTCATCCTGTCCTTTGATATTTAAAACACGTTCATTCAGGTCCCCTCTCCCACACACCCCACCTTCCAGGAGCGACACTCCCAAGGTCACTACCAGTCCTCAAGTTCTGTCCCCTAGATATTTGGGTCCTTTTATGGGCCTCCCTCTCATTGCTGTTTTCTTGGAAATTAATCATCTTTTCTTTAATTCCTCAGAGACTTTGACACTGCTACCACCATACCAAAATAAAACCCAAATGCCACTCACCTATCTTTAGCACATGCACCCTAAAGTTGCAGGAGTTCAGATGTGTTTGCATTGTAGCAAAGCAAACACATAATTTTAAAGTGGATAATAAAAATCTCTCTTCTTAAAAAGACTTGCCCACTCCTCCCCTGGGAAGATCTCTTGGTCCACCGCTTCCACAGGCTCCAAGCCACCTCCCGCGCCCCATCCCAACGCACAGGTATGTGTCTTGTGAAGATCCCATTTCTTCCAGTCCATACCTTCAGGCATACCTTCCTTCTTTAAGTGGCTTACAAAGATTTTCCTAAATTAAACCAATGCCCCCCCAAGATATTTTCTGATGCCAATTACTAAGATAAGTTTTCCACCCAATACTATTCAAATCTGGTTTAAACTGGCTTGTTAGGGTTTTTTGTTTTTCTTTTTTTAATTCTGCCTGTTTTTCCTTATTTTTAAAAACCAATTAATGTAATTCGTTCTATTTTTTTAGTTTACTGCTGCATTTGGCTCAAATTCCTATTTATAAATAAACCTACTCTGGTTCACCTACACGATGCATTTCTGCCTTATATCATGCTTTGACAAATTCTGACAAAGTTAAAAGGGAATACGAAGCAACCAGCTGCCTCTACTTCAAACTTATCTTAAGGAGTTACGTTTTATTCTTGCTAATAACAACCCACGAAAGGGATCCTTATGAAAATTAGAAAATCTTTCATTTCTATGTAAAATAAAAATTTTCACTCCCATTTGAAAGTAATTGTATTAGCAGAGTGTAAGAAGAATTTATATTGAGTTATTAAATTGGCAACAAATTCATTTACTTCCAATCAGAGAAACATCAGAGCCTATAAATGATTTTGCACATACCTGGGCCCACACAGTGCCCTTAAATGCATGTAATCTTGTAGTAAAGGTTAAAAAGCAGAGGAGGAGAGAGGAAATATATTTTTGCTAATGGTGGACAGATTGGCAACCCTGTGTGTCCTGGGAATTCTGATGTTTTGTTCCTTTTTTAGCTCTTCCTTGCTCCCTCCCACCTCAGATGAGACCAGGGATTCCTTGTATAGAGCTCTCTAGCCATCTCCTTCAAGAATGAATTGTATGTGAGTGGAGGTTAACAGGTTTAGTGAAAAGAACATAGACTACATATATTTGAATTCTTGCTCCGACATGTCTAGCTATATAACTTTGCATAAGTTATTTAGCCTCTCTGAGACACAATTTCCCTATTCATAGCTTAGAGTTATCAGAAAATTTATCCAAAATTTCAAAATAGGGATTAACAGGTATACTTTCAGTGCAGTTCTGTGTTGGCCTTTCCACTGCCTGGGGTATTTTTCCACTCTGTAGGGGCAGACTTTAACTGGCAAATTTTTGTCCAGTAGGAACTGATGGGGTTCAAGTTACACTGCCCCAAAATACGACACATGAGCATGTTGAATAGCTCAAACTGAATGAGTCTGAGAAAACAGCAGAAGCAGGAAGTTCACTCCGACCTTTCCCTTCCTCCCTTAAACAGGTCATAAAACTCTCGTGAAGTTACCACCCCAAATCAGGAGGAAGGAAGACAGTCTTATCACCAGAGACAGAGTTAGGGGCCAAGAAATCTGTACAAACAAACCTTGTTAAACTAACTCTTACCTTCCTAGTATTTCTTCACCATTTACCACTTCTTGCCCAAACCCAGCTGTCTTATCAAGTCTTCACAAATTTATCGTTTCTTTGTCTAAAAGGTTCAAAAGCTTCCTGCTTCGGTAAGTTTTGGGGGCCTTCATTCTCTTGTGAAGAATCCCATGTACATATAAAAATTCAGTTAAATCTGTATGCTTTTCTTCTGTTAATCTATCTTTGTCAGTTTAATTTTTGAGACCCAGCCAGGGACTAGAGTCTCTTAGAAGAGGGTCAAGAAAAACTTTTTCCTCCCCTACAGGATGCATATAATTTCTATCCAGTGTAAGATGTAACCACAAAGATTATGGGTTTTGGCCCTGGTGGACAGTACTCAATTTTGCATCTTATCCAGCCATCTTATCCTAGCACTGCCTACAGAATACCTAGCTTCTCAAGTGCCCTCTGAACTAGTTTTAACATCTTAATGATTCTTTCATTAATTAATGAGCTAAATAGGATCTTTGATATATGTTAATTTCATATTTTCAAAGATTCATGATTTTATCTCTGTGAAATTATGCCTTAAAAGAGGTAATCACTTCTGTCTCTTTGGGTTATGAGAGGACTCAATGAGTGAAATTAATAATAATGATGATGATGATGTTTATATTGTACTGATCATTTACTCTTTGCCAGTACTCTTTCTAAACATGCACTTTCCATGTCCATTTAATCCTCACCACCCCGGAAAGTCAGCATAACCCCCATTTTACAGACAAACCTGTGACATAAAATGATTGAGAAAGGTACCCAAGGTCACAGAGCTAGTAAGTGTCAGAGCTGGTGCAGAAATCTTTGAAGGAAGGTAAGGGACATAAGTGTCTACTACTTGGTAGAATCCTTTCTTTTCCTTTTCTATAACCTCAGAAGCACCAGGACCCAGCTGTCCTAAACATACAGCCTATGAAGAGAATGTGTGGTTAACAATTCCTTGCCAGGCAAACACTTGCTGAAGAGTCAGTAGATATCTGAGTAGGACCACTTCCCCTCCAGACATTCTCACATTCAGGCTATCCCCTTCGTCCACCCTTCCTGCATGTTCAGTACCTGGTCACCACCTCCAGCTATTACCCCACTCTCCAGAGATGCTTCTTCTTCGGAACTCTGACACCAGTCTTAAGAAGTTGAATAGACTGATGCACATCGTTAATTATTTTAGCCAGTGTCAGGATTGCCCTTGAGACAGCCTGGTCCTTTGGGGACTGCAGGTAACTTAAAAGAAGGAGAAGTTTGGAGATTTTTTTGATGTCATGGTTCTCAGATATGGAGTCTCATTCACAGCTCAAAAACAGGTTATTCTGAACCATGCTCATATGAAGGAAAGGGAGACAGAAAGAAAAGACAAAATCCCTTTCCCACATACAGAACATCATCATAACCGTCCACCCTGTAGGAAAGAATAAATAGAAAGTTACCCAAAGAAATCGAAAAATCAGCTGGCCCTAATAATCTTCACTTTCATCTGAGACACAGGTTCTGGGAGATGTTTCCTATCCTTTCTTTGGGAACACCTAGCATTTCAAGGCCTGTTGTCCTTAAGCACTGAGTTACGATCCTGACTTTTCTAGATGTTTTGTTACCTTGGTGCCTCCCCTGTGTTCAGCATTAAAAGGCTTGAGAGAAGCATGATTGCAAGACTTCTGCATATCACCTGAGGGAGGGCAAACACTCTAAATTGGGGGTTCTCAAAGTGTGGCCCAGGCCCTCTAGGTCTGGGTCTCTGAGACCCTGTTAAATGGTCCATGAGGTTGAAATTGTCTTCATGATAATACTAAGACATCATTTGCCCTCTTCACTATTTTAGACATTTGCAAAAGCAATGGTGGGTAAAACTGCTGGCAATTTAACACAAACTAATGCAGGGGCACCAAACTGTACTAGTGTTTATCTTACTCTTCACCAGCATGCACTCAGTTTTTTTTAAAAAGTCAATTCCACTTAATCTCCTTGATGAATCAGTTAAAAATAGTAACTTTATTGAATCTCAACCCTGAGTACACATCTTTTTAATGGGCTTTGTGTCAAAATAAGAAATGAACATAAAGCACTGATGCTATCTTGAGGTTGTCTCAAGGAACAGTACTTGTGTGACTGAGTTTCAAGCTGAACTAGCTGCTTTCTTCATGAACACCATCTTTACGTGAAAGAATGACAGAAACTGGTTGGTGGACATTTCTCAACAAAAAATCCAATGAGCCTGTCACTTCAAGGAAAACTGACAGTATTTATTATTAACAATAAAAATTTGAGCTCAAACAAAAATTGGAATTTTGGAAAACTTCTACCCACCAGTATGACCTCGACAAATTTCAAATATGTAAA
Source organism: Hippopotamus amphibius kiboko (assembly GCF_030028045.1). Taxonomy (NCBI): domain Eukaryota; kingdom Metazoa; phylum Chordata; class Mammalia; order Artiodactyla; family Hippopotamidae; genus Hippopotamus; species Hippopotamus amphibius. The sequence continues at coordinate 226,860,001 of NC_080186.1, forward strand.
GACTTTTTTGAAGAGCTAGGTAATGATATAAACAACTGTGATTTTTTTTTTAATATTGTGTAACAAAATGTGTCAGTATTTGGAAGAGCTGCATAACTAGTGACCCAATATTTTTCAAATGATCAATGCATGATGCTACAAAATCCTGTATGGTGCAAGATGGACCAATGGATTTTAAGTTACAGAGGACAAAAATTCATTGACATGTTCTCAGATTCTACACTGTAAGTAACCTTTAAGAAACTGTGTCTTGTTGACAGTATTCCAAAAACTATAAGACACTGATGAGAGAAACTGAAGACAACACAAACAGATAGAAATATATACCATGATCTTGGATTGGAAGAATCAATGTTGTTAAATGGAATATACTACCCAAGGCAATCTACAGATACAACGTAATCCCCATCAAAATACCAATGGCATTTTTCACAAAAGTAGAACAAATAATTTTGAAATTTGTATGGAAACACAAAAGACCCCAAATAGCCAAAACAATCTTGAGAAAGAAGAACAGAGCTGGAGGAATCAGGCTCCCTGACTCAAGACTATACTACAAAGCTACAGTAATAAAACAATATGGTACTGGCACAAAAACAGACACACAGATCAATGGATAGAGAGCCCAGAAATAAACCCATACACATATGGTCGATAAATGTACAACAAAGGAGGCAAGAAAATACAATGGAGAAAAGATAGTCTCTTCAAAAAATGGTGCTGAGAAAACTGGCCAGCTACATGTAAGAGAATGTTCTAATTTCATTCTTTAACACCATACACAAAAGTAAACTCAAAATAGATTAAAGACCTAAATGTAAGACAGGATAGCATAAAACTCCTGGGGGAAAACAGGCAGAACACTCTTTGATATAAATCACAGCACTATTTTTTGAATCTATCTCCTAAAGGAAACAAAAGCAAAAATAAACAAATGGGATCTTTTTAAACTTAAAAGCTTTTGCACAGAAAGGAAACTGTCAACAAAATGAAAAGGCAACCTACCGAATAGGAGAAAATATTTTCAGATGATATGACTGATAAGGGATTAATATCCAACATATATAAATAGCTCATACAACTCAGCATCAAAAAACAAACAACCTGATTAAAAAATGGGCAGAACAACTGGATAGACATTTTTCCAAAGAGGAAATGCAGATGGCCAACAGGAACATGAAAAGATGCTCAATGTTGCTAATATCAGGGAAAAGTAAATTAAAACAATGAGGGACTTCCCTGATGGCACAGTGGTTAAGAATCCACCTGCCAATGCAGGGGACATGGGTTCAATCCCTGGGCAGGGAAGATCCCACATGCCACGGAGCAACTAAGCCAGTGCACCACAACTACTGAGCCTGTGCTCTAGAGCCCATGAGCCACAAGCACTGAGTCCACATGCTGCTACTGCTGAAGCCTGTGTGCCTGGAGTTTGTGCTCTGCAACGAGAGATGCTACTGCAGTGAGAGGCCCACTCACCACAACAAAGAGTGGCCCTGGCTCACTGCAACTAGAGAAAGCCTGCACATGACAATGAAGACTCAATGCAGCCAATAAATAGATTAATTAATTTAAAAACAACAACAACAATAATGAGATATCAGCTCACACCAGTCAGGATGACTATCATCAAGAAGAACAAAAATAACAAATATTGGCAAGGATGTGAAGAAAAGTGAACCCTCATAGACTTTTGGTGGGAACATTAAATTGGTGCAGCCACTGTGGAAAACAGTATGGAGGTTTCTCAATAAACTAAACATAGAACTACCATATGACCCAGCAATTCCACTCCTGGTATACATTCAAAAAATCCGAAAACACTAATTCAAAAAGATACATGCACCCTAATGTTCACAGCAGCATTATGTGCAATTGCCAAGACATGGAAACAACCTAAGCGTCCATCTACGGATGAATGGATAAAGAAGATGAGGTATGTATCTATACAGTGGAATACTACTTAGCCATAAAAAAGAATGAAATTTTGCCATTTGCAGCAACATGGATGGATTTGAAGGGCATCATGCTAAGTGCAATAAGTCAGACAGAGAAAGACAAATAAGTACATCACTTATATGTGGAATCTAAAAAATACAACAAATTAGTGAATATAACGAAAAAGAAGCAGACTCATAGAGAACAAACTAGTGGTTACCAGTGAGGGCAGGGGCAATATAGCAGTGGAGGATGGGAGGTACAAACTATTGGGTATAAGACAGACAAGGATGTATGGTACAACACGAGGAATAGAGTCAATATTCTGTAATAACTGTAAATGGGAAGTAATTTTTAAAAATAGTATACAAAATTTAAAAAAATTTTAAATCAGCTTGCAATATTTTGCTTCAAAAAATAGCAAAAGTGTGCCATATATGTTATTTTAATAACAAAAGGTCAGTACATTCATGTCTGCATCTGTATTTGACTGATGAAGTAAAAGGCTCCATGAAGTAAAAAAAATTTTAATTAAAAAACAGAATACTTCTTGTTGAATTGTGGTTTAGTATCAAAGAAGAATCTTCACAACTATCTGAAAAGACTAATGAAATGTTTGTCCCTTTTCCAACTAAATATCTAGTTGAGTTCAGATTTTCTTCACTTGCTTCAACCAACACAACAGATTGCAACAGACTGAATGCAGAAGCAAGCATGAAAACCCAGCTGTCCTCTGGTAAGTCAGACACCAAAGAGAGTTGTAAAACCACAAAACAATGCCACTCTTCTCACTAAAGTTTTTGGTTTGGATAATGGAGTCATTTTTCATAAAAACATCTGTTATTTATGTTAATATGTATTGGGTTTATTATTGTTATTCTTAAAGAAATATTTTAAATATCCGTTTGAATTCCTTATATGGTAAAGATCAATAGATAAAATGAAAGCTCAATAATGTTTCATAGTGTAAATGGGACTGAGACCAAAAAGCATGAGAACTGCTCCCTACGGTTACCAGCAGATGGCTCTGGTTAGTATATAAGGAAGGACCTATACAGATTAGAAGACTAACACGGGCATATCCTGGAGCCTGCCTATCTGCCGGCCCTTGTCCTTAACTAAGGAGTAGGAATATGCCCCGTATCGGAAGCCACCCCAACACAATGTCTTCATATATCTATACCATGTCCTTCTCTACAGCAAAGTGTGACCATCCTTCTGAATAAGAATCCTAACTTCTATTCGTTCACGTCCACTAAGTACCTTACCAATACTAAATATATTATAGACTGATTTTTATGAAGAAAACCTATCTCTTAAGGGTTTTGTTCTTCTGAAGATGGACTCAATCAATTTGTTTTTGTAGTAGCATTTACACAGCCTGGGAGCTGGGGGTGTGGGAAGGGAGAGATAAATCAGGAGCTTGGGATTAACACACACACTACTGTATGTAAGACAGATAACCAACAAGGACCTACTGCATAGCACAGCAAACTATGTGATAACCTATATGAGAAAAAAATCAGAGAAAGAATGAATATGTATACGTATGACTGAATCACTGCTGTACACCTGAAACTAACACAACATTGTAAATCAACTATACTCCAATACAATTTTTCTAATTTTTTTTAATTTTTAAAAAATTTTTAATAAAAATAAAAACACGGGGATCTCCCTGGTGGTCCAGTGGGTGAGACTCCACGCTCCCAATGCAGGGGGCCTGGGTTCGATCCCTGGTTGGGGAACTAGATCCCGCACGCATGCTGCAACAAGCCACAACCATGGAGCCCGCATGCCACAACGAAGATCCCATGTGCTGCACCTAAGACCCAGAGCAGCCAAAAGAAATACATAAATATTAAATATTAAATGAAAATACATATCCTGGGAGGAAGTACTCTGCCTCTTTCTGAAAGGCTCATTCTCTTCAACAAACGGGGCCTTGAGGAAAAGACAGGTCTAGTCAGCCAGACCAAACCAACCCAATTTGACTTTTTCAACCTGGTGTTGCAAGCAGATCCCCCACATCCTGAGGGCAATGTTCGTCAGCCCAGAGCGCACTGAAACAAAGTAAATTAACAAACGCATAGCAAACAGGGAGGAGGCAGTTGAGTTTGACAACCGTACGGTTTGTAGAGAACGTCAACCTTTTCAAACCACTACAGCTCTCACTGAATTCTCACACCACTACTGTGAGGTTGGGTGGCCGGTATTACTTTATGAACCAATGAGCAAACAGGCAAGGAGAGATGAAGTCACCCACCAACACCCACACGACAGCTTGGATGGGACACGGCGGTGCTGGAAGCTGGGTCTCCCAACCCCTAGAAGATGCTCTTTTCAGCCCACTGAGGGCGCGCTGACCCTCGCTGCCCTTTTGGTTTTGAAAGCGGCAGGGAGAAGGCCAGCAGCCACCTTTGCTCTCACATTCTTGTTTCTTCTGCGCTCGGCTCTAATTCTTTGACTCAGAAGCAAGAGTACTTCTTTTTTAAATAAATCGCATTTCTACCTGGTATATTTTCATCTCTGAAAATGTCCAACATGTCAGGGAGATTCCTCACGGGCACCCTCTGTGCTGCAGTTACGTAACTACCAGCCCTCAAAGTGCTGAAGTTGTAACATATAGAGACATATATATATTCTGGCAGTATGTGTTCCCATATTTTCCAGATGGTTATATACAGATCAAGTATAGAGAACACGTTCCAAAAATAATTTGCCCTTAGAAAAGATATAGGAGCTAAAGCCCAAAACACTCCAGAATCTCAGGGTTTCCTGCTTCATTTCACTCATTGCTTCAGGTGTCTGGAATAATAATTTGGGTCTAGAGCACTAATAGTTCAGAACACATGTGGAAAGCCATGTGAGGTTCTATGGAATAAGACAGGGGTGTTTAGATACAGGCTCACATGTTTTTGTTCCCAGGCTGTACCTACACAGGGTATCTTCTTACGAAGCCACAGACGGTCTAGATGCACATTTTCAAAGACATCATGGATCCCAAGCAAAGCCAGGTTTGTACCCAGATCTGATACGCCACTCTCATGTAATCAAGCTATGACGATTTTCCCAGTGATCGTCTCACCTCCACCCACATCCAACCCATAGGCACCAACGCATGCGGAGTGCACTCACCTGAGACCAGCTCCCGTTCCAGAACTCAGGCCTTCCAGAGACACACATCTACTGAGGTCCTCCAAGACGTGTGGCTCTTTCATTTCATGAATATTAATAAAAACAAGGCATGCTGGACTTGAGGCAGGGCTGTTTCTTTTAATCCCAAGGTGAGCAGAGTTTGTAGTGATCAATGGAGAGAGAGATCCCACTGTTTACTCCTTATTGCTGTCCCCTGCTCTTAGTTTTCTCTTCTGACAATGCCTCAGGTCCACCAGACAAGGGCCTTCAACAAAGCCAAGGCCCATGCAGCCCCTGAGCTTGCTTCCCGGTTGCTGATTCTCAACCCCTGGGACGATGGGATGGGCCTGGGAGGACCACATCCTAATTACGAAGCTGATTCCATAACACTTTCCAGCTGCTGAAACAGAGAACTGCTTGTCAACTCCTCTTAAAGTTTTCCCAGAGGTTTTTGGATGGTTTTGATGCTGCACTTTGCCAAAACATGATTAGTGTGTTCTGAGATGAGGCTTTTCAAGTCAGACAGACCTAGGTTCAAATATCAACTCTCCTATATTCTATATCTAGTCCTTGAGCAAGCTGCTTAACTCCTCTGAATCGCAGCCCTCTCATCTGTAAATGGGAGACAAAAATACCCATTTGTAAAAATTAAAAGAGGCAAGTTCCCAGAACAAGGTCTAGCACATAAACGTGGTTCTTTCACCTTCCATACTCTTACCCAAAGTTAGGAGAGAAAATCAAGTCAGTCGACACAGAAGAGCAACAGCTCTTTCGAATCCTGTCTCTAACCCTTTTTCTGTGAACTATCCACTTTATATTCACCGATGCAGCAGAAGCTATTACACATGGGCTTATAGCCTTAAGACTTATAGCCTCAGCTACACCCCCTTTCTTGGTAAGGGGAGGATAACAAAGGTCTAGGAAGATTAGCTCTCCCAACCACAGGTTAAACCACTGGCCCCTAAACTGTCTACAGATTGAAATCACCTGCAAAGCTATGGCAACCCACCAAAGGGTTTCCCGCCCTCCGAGATTCTGATTGAATTCGTCCAGGGTGAGGCCTCGGCCTTCGTATTTGTAAAGGCTCCACACGTGATTCTAGTATGCAAAGAACTGACTGCCGCAGGGTTCCAATTGAAAAGCACAAGGGTTAGCCCAGATGGAACGTTGGCGTGATTCCTGACGTTAAGATGTGTGTTTCCTTGGGGCTGGAAATAACCCTAGCCAGCAATTTTCCCAGGGATCCTCGCTCTGGTCACTTGTTCACATTTACAATTTTAAATTCAGCCCCAAAGCCTCAACTCCCTTCGATCTTGTCAAGCAAATGCTGCCTCCCCACTGTGGGTGGCAGGCTGAGGAGGGAATGCACCTTGCTCTGGTTCTTTCTATTACGCTGGTCTAGGCACATTTCGTGCTTCTAATTTGTGGTCCTACTTTTACCCATAATTTCTTTCAGTGGTACCTATCATTACTGATTCCAGACAGTCCACCAACAACCTGTTAAACTCAAACTTTCAAGCAAAGAAGAAAGCATCTTTTATGCGCCTCTCTCAAGTGAGAATTAGGTTGCATGAAAAAGTGTAAAGAATCTCCAGTTTTATTCTCTAGACTCGTATACAGAGATCCAAGCCAGGGGGCGGGGGAGAAGGGAGCAGGGGGTGGGGGGTGGGGGGTTGGAGGGAGGACAGGGACAGCTGAAAGAACAGAGCCTATTAGGGGAAGAGTTTTCAGACAGTCATGTTCCACAGTTGATGCCACTAGAGCCCTGTCTGGACCACCACCACCTGGACAAGAGATGGTCGGCGGGGCGGGGGGTGGGGGAATATTCTGGCTTCTTGCAGACTTTCTTCAAGGGGCCCTAGTCATATGAAAATAGCTGGTGGCTATGACTTCTCGTGTGTGCCACCACCTTCTGGAGAAGGCATTTATTTATCTCCACATCACTTCTTAGTAGAGCAGGTATCACAGCCCAACTTACAGATGAGAAAACTGAGCCTCTGAGAGGTGAGTCACCCAGCCTCAAACAAGGTCAAGCTCAAATCCACATCTTCCAAGTTCAGTGTCTTTTTCAGGACACCACACGTGATTAAGAAGATGCTTTTTTCTTGAAAGCACAAACCTCATCCACAGTAGGACCACAGCAAAAGTACATTTAAATGGCTGCTCTGAAATCACAGTAGAAGGCTGGCCCAGCATCCTTGGCTTGATTTACAGGGTCTGGCTGAGTTCTCTGAGCAGCTGACAGCCTAGTTAATCCGACTGAGCTTTAATGAACCTGCTTCCTACCTCAGTGGAAAATACTCATTGTTCGTTCTCAGTCAATAGAAACTTGCTGCATGGGTTTCTTTCTCCTCCAGGCCCAGCCTAAATCTCTTACCATCAGACTCAAACCTCTTGCCAGCTGGGTCGGGCAGCATCCAGGCCCCTTTTTCACAGGTTTATCCTTTTTTTCTCCCTCAACTGGCCTGCAACAGCACTCTGCTTCTGAAGATAACATGGCAAAGTCCTGGGAGTGCTGTCTTATCCCAGCAGAAATGGGAAATAGACCCTGCTCTCGCCACACTGTCCCTAAGATGTTAGATTGAGAGTTGAGAAGGTTCCAGCAGGATAAGACAGGCCAAAGGAGCCTTCACAGAAGTCATAGAGTACCGAGCACTCACCAACATTGATGGGGAAGAATCAAAGAAGTAGAAGATGCCACCATACCACCACCAACACCTGCACGTCCACGAGTTTATAATCCAATGGGGTAGGAGGGAGGGTTGAGACCAGTAGTTCCTGGCCCTCACTGGGCCTCACCCTGAGATGCTGATTCAGTTCGTCTGGGATGGGACTCAGTTGTCAGTACTTAGCTGTAGATACCAGGTGGTTCTAATGTGAAGCCAGCCCTCTGAGCCACAGAGCCAGACATGCAACCAATACAAGGACTGGACATTCACGCATAGGAAGGCACCACTGTATTACTGCTTCAAGAGGGCACTAAACCCATCAGGGCGGCTGTGTAGGTGTGGGATTTAAATGACAGGAGAGCTGTTGAGAGGCGAGCCAGCAACACTTAGACACAAGGAGCTCTGAGGGTGTCCAGAAGGAGCAAATGGCCCATGGGAGTCTCAGCCATGGGAAGGAATTGTGTGCTGTGGGCAGAAAAGACACACACGTGGGTCTGAGAGCATGAGGTCCGTGGTGGGCCTGAAGCCCCTTATTTAGAGTTGTTATAACCTGATTCAAGAGGCAATTATGAGCTATTTATTCCAAAAAGAGTCCTTTCTGACCAGTGTTTTACTGAGCTAAGGTTTTTCTAGAGTAGCAGCTATGGCAACCATTCTCAGATTGCTCAACTCACAGGCAGGGGAGGACAAGTTTTTCCACCATCTTTCTTACCCTTTGGTCCAAACTTGTTACGTATCATGACTCGGTGTTTGTTTGGAACTCGGTATTCCTGAATCCTCAAGTGCCTTCTCCTGTGGCTTTTGGCCTGAAGCTCAACGTAATCTCCCGGTAAACCAGGCTGAGGGGTGTATAGTTGGAGCTTTACAGGCTGAAGGCACTGAACCGGCGTAACAGCCGCTAGGTCTCTTTCCCTCATCCTCACCTCAGCCTTCTAGATTTTATCACATTGATGATAAACTCAAGGAAATGCTTTCCTAGGAAAAGAAGGGGAGAGAGAGGATTTCTCCTAAAGGCCCCAGGTATAGCTGGTCAAGTCACCCACTGGCGTCTTCCCAGCCCAGGAACATTCTGGACCCATGTTAGTGCCATGCCCAGCCACGCAGGAAGGAGAGAGAAACTCTGCTGGAATGTCCCGAGGGAGAAGGAACAAAAGAGGTTCTGTCCTGGGGAGCAAGAACAGTTCAGCCTCCTGTATCTAAAGGAAATCTCCACCTACGAAACCAAGACCTAACCCCCTGCTCCCCCCACCCCGCAAAAAAAATGCTCCTCCTGGGTAGCAGAGTGGGGGAGGGGAGGCCTGAGGTCTCTACGTGGAGGCCACAAACCTGAGTAACCCAGGATCTGCTCTTGGGGACAAGCTGATTGGCTTCCCCAGGCCTCCCCTTCAGTTGTTCAGAGGAGTGGTTCTGAAGCCCCTGTTTGGGGTAACTTTCCCAGCACCTTACACGGCAAATAGCCTTAAGGCAATGGTTTCCCACACTAGGGTTTCAAGTTAGCCTATGGTTGTCCAACGCCTCCCAACCTTTTATTTCTATGTCTGTCTCCCCTACTGGGCTGCGAATACCTTGAGGAGTAGAGCAGTTTTCTTCCCCACCCCACCCCCTTTTTTTTCTGTATCCCTACCGCCTAGTGTATAGGCCCTAACATTTAAAAAAAGAAAGAAAGAAAAAGAAAAGAAACTTAATAAATATGGAACACAGGCATAAATGAATGTGTTTGCCTATAGTGCCCCAAGTTCCAAAGTTACCCACCTGGCTCCCTTCTTGAGTCTCTGAATACCCCTCTCCTTCCAGCCCCTGCCACACTACAACCTAGGATCTACCTTCTCAGCCTCTCACTGGGCACCAATCAGATCTTGGCCTCATGGCGTAACCCCTGGGTACTAGTGAAGTCCTATAGGGAAATTTTCTCCTGGTCTTAAATGTTAAATTGTACAAAATATTGGTCCTTGACTTGTTTTCAAGAGAAATACAAATTTAAAATATATAAATAAAATCATGGCCTTGGTATGGGTAGTTCAGTGCTTTGAGATCTTCAGAGACAGGATTCTATAAAAATTTCACAAGTAGTCTTCTTCAAAGAAGTGAGAGAGACTGTTCCATGATGAATGACTCTGAGAGATGCTAAAGTAGTTCTCTGAAATTTTCTTGAAGTTTTTCTATGAGCCTCAAAATCAGCAGAACCTCACCTTCTCTTTGCATGAAACAAAAGACTAACCATCAAAAGCATTGCAGTCATTTCAGAAGTGGAAATACATAACTCTCTCCTATCAACTGTCTTCTTTTTGTTTCACACACACATCAGTGAACTAGTCTTTACTGAACATCTATTATGTGCATGTGATATTTCTCCGTACCCACAATTCAGCACTTAGCTCATATTATCTCCCAGACAAGATTAAATTCTTTGAGAAGACCTGAGTTTTTCTCACAGTTCTTTCTGACTCTCAAAGCTCAAGGCTAGCCCTGAATAGTCGTACGATATGAGTTGATGACTTCTGAGTCCTCCCCAAGCCTTAGAATAAAAAAGCACCAATTTCCCCATTGACAATTTACCCACAAAATCGCAAAATCAGAGAATATTAATCACATATATTTGCATGTGTCATTAAAACATCTCTGTGAGGCCAAGTTTACCACAAGCAGTTGAAATATACAAAACCTTTATAAATTAAGTCAGGAAGAGCAGAACAAGGCCAGCCTCCCATTAGTTGTATTTTAAATCGGTAATCACCCACTGGGACCTGCCAAATGCCAGGGACACAGCTCAAGGTCTAGAGTGGGAGACACAAAAAAACAACAATTTTAAAACAATGCAGCAAGGGCTATTAAACACCCCAATGTTCACTGCAGCACTATTTACAATAACCAAGACATGGAAGCAACCTAAATGTCCATCAACAGACAGATGACTGGATAAAGAAGATGTGATATATATACACAGTGCAATACTACTCAGCTGTAAAAAAAGAATGAAATAGTGTCATTTGCAGCAACATGAATGGACCTGGAGATTATCATACTAAGTGAAGTAAGTCAGACAGAGAAAGACAAATATCTTATGAGACTGCTATATGTGGAATTTAAAAAAAAAAAAAAAAGATACAAATGAACTTATTTCCAAAACAGAAAGAGACTAACAGACGTAGAAACCAAACTTATGATTCCCAAAGGGGAAGGGGGCAGGGAGGGACAAATTAGGAATTTGGGAGTAACATACACACTACTATATATAAAGTAGATAAACAACATATTGTATAGCACAGGGAATTATACTCAATATTTTGTAATAACCTATATAGGAAAGAATCTGAAAATATATATATATGTATAACTGAATCACTTTGCTATACACCTGAAACTAACACAACACTGTAAATCAACTATACTTCAATTAAAAAATTAATTAATTAAAAAAAGAAAGGGCTATTAAAGAGGTATGCACAAGGGATATGACAGGTCAAAAGAGAACGACTCCTGGATCCTGAACGAGATGAGGGAGGCTTCGTGGAGGAGCTGACACCTGAGCTGGGTGTTGGAATACGCATTAGCACTCAGAGGCAAGACGACACGTGTCAGGCACAGGAGTGTGGGGGCTCTTCCAGGAATGGAAGATGTTCTGCGCAGCTGAAGTGGGGAGCGTGGTGAGAGGGGAGGGCTTGTAATGTTTGTAATGCATCCTATAGTCACTAGGAAGGGGAGCCTGTGGCTGTTTAAGACAAGACGTCGTATAACAAGATTTGGTGTCTAGAAAACTGTATCTGGCAGAACTATAGAGAATGAATTGAGGGGAGAGAAACTGGTGAAGAAAAGGGGCAGGCACAGCTCTCTCCCTTCCTTCCTCCAGAAGACGTGCACATCATTCCCATGGGTGTCACACTGTCAACAGCAAGCAGCACTGATACATTCTGGGAGAGTCAGACCCTCCTTGTAAAGTCTGCATTTCAACACCCGTCACGTGGGATTTGACTTAGGACAACTGATACCGCAGAGGTAATTGTCCGGTTTCCGTCCCGGCTGTTACTTGTGCACCAAACACCCGAAGACAAAACATGATGCCTCCACTGGCACATCTCCTGTGTTGAGTGCCGTTTCTCAGCACCCTGAAGTTCCAGTATCTCCCTTGATTGTTTTAAAATGACAATTTCCTTAGCAGCTACTCTCATATCGTCTGACAAGAATTTGTTAACTCCTTCCAATGCCAGAAAAGACATCCAAGGACATCTGTGTCTCTGTTCCTAGAAGCTGTGGCAATGGAGCTGGGGTTCAATTTCTGTAGCTCTGGGCATCGAGCCCGTATTGCAGTTGATGAAATACAGTGAATAAAGCTGTTCTCTTGAAATGAATTTCAGAAGAGCTAGAACTCTGCTCCCTATTCCCCTCTGAAGTTGTGAAATTGCTTCCTTATCTTTATCCTTTCTTTTTCTTCCCCACGAAGAATGACTGAATTGATCTACAGTTTCTCCTTACTCCCTAAAGAAAGACCAATTGCTCCAAAGGTGTTCTGAACTCTTTCCTATTTTAAGCGGTCTTCCTGTGAAGCCAAACTAGACCCACCTGTCTTTCAGTTTAACCCCTTGGTAGGGAAAAAGTGAGTCAGAATCAAGTCTTTTTGGAGGAAGGACTACTGAGTTTTGTACTCATTCAGACAATGAGGACCCATGCACGAAAGCAGGGTGTCCCCTTGTCTCAGCATCCGGCGCCTCTGGGCTGGGGGCTGGCTCCTCACGCACCCTCAGGCTTGCTGTCATTTCTGGTTTCCTTGTCTGTCTTGCCTTCCACGTGTCAAGCAGGGTCCCAGTCTAACTCACCTCTGCACTGGCACTGCCTGTCACAGTGGATGGTGCACCGTCACAAGGATAACTTCAATTCAGCGAGAGCCTGCTCCGTCCTGGGCAGGGCGCTGCTGCTTCGGGAAGATACAGGGGTGCTTAATGTACTCAACATCCCCATTTTACATATGGAAAGGATATGATCCCCATTTTACATCTGGAAAACTGAAGCTCAGAAGGTTTATTCACCTTACTCAACGTTACAGACCCAGGAAGTGTCAGCAAAGATTTGAGCTCAGTCCTTATGACTCCAAACCCGCTCCCTTTCCACTCACCACTACCTCCAAAGGGGTGAATTGGTTGCTATGTGAGGGCTTCCGTTCTGAGCTAATTCTCCAAAGTGTAAGCAGTGTGTGCAGACTGATTCACTTGATATAATTACATTTTAAAGCAAATGTCCAGAAGCAAATTCAAACTTCCATGTGACTAGTACTATAGAATTTAAAAATATATATATTTCGATTGGGAAAAAAGTCCCCTGTAAGACCAGGTGAAAACTTTTTAGCACAACAATCATAACAGACTCCTGGAACATGTTACTCTAAGTGAGCCTCAGAGCAGCAGCAGCAGCAGATGGGGGCTTTTTAAAACTGCAGAAGCTCAGGGTCCACAATATTGGATCAGAGCCTACATTTTAATAAAATTATGTAACTTGCGCATGCATTACCGTATTAGAAGCACTGCCCTAGCCTTCTTAAACCTTCACACCATGTTTCCCAATTACCCCCCCGTTATTTATCTTGCCAGGCCTCCTCCTCTCCCAGACTTGAGACAGTCTTTCCACATGCAGGATTTCTGTGACTTCCCCTTCGCCCATTGATATAAGCAGATTACATGACGCCACGCCTATGGTAGGTCTCCCGAAAGATGACTGAGAGAATGAATACTTACAAGCAAGCTCAGAGCTACAATCTAGCCATGATGTACTTCAGTAAACTGGTTTCCACAAATTGAACAGGTAACAATCCAGTGGTTCTAAGCTCTGGACTCACATTAGAACCACCTGGGGAGGTTTTAGAAAACACTGACGCCCAGGTCCCACCTAAACCCAATTGAATGAGATTCCAATGTGCAACAGAGTCAAAAGCATAGGGCTAGCTTATCAATTATAGTGTCCTGTGCATAGGAAACACTCAACAAGGGTCTGTTGAATGAATGAATCCATTAAAGTTGGAATCCCATTATTTACCTATTGGGATATTTAAACTCACTGAGAATCCAGAGTTTTCATTCAAGTCACTTATCCAACTGGAATTTTGCTTTCCCTAACTTAATCACAAAACGAATCCTCTTGTTTCTCACCAGAATACTGTGCATCTAAATTAGCAACTATGGACTTCCAGGCATCATGCTTACAGGCATTTCATGACAGTGACCACCCCGATGATAGAGGTAGGAACTGGGGAAAGACACAAGCTAGGATGCGGTACTCAGGTAGGATTCCAGTCAGAGCTGCACTTAGGGTTTGAAAGCCTCTGAGCTCTCTAAAATAATGTAGCAGCTTCTGGTAGTTTCTGTCTGTGGAGTGTGGTAGACGGATTGCATTGATGGCCCAATTAATGCTTTCTGGGTCTCCACTGTTGAAGACTGGATGCAAGTCACTCTTGTGAGGGCACCAGCAGGAGGTGCTCTTAGATGCTCTCTAGATGGCTGCCTGGAAGGGCTGCCAAAAGTACCACCAGGTGCCTAGGGCTGAGGGAGAGGAAGTAACCAACCACACCGCGAGCATCGCCCTCCCTAAGGGAAAGTGCAGGTGAGAGATCGACAGCTGCTGGGACGAGCAGAGGCAGGTGGGGATGGGGAGGTCTCTGAAGAAGCTACAAAAGTGCAAATAAGGAAAAGAGTCCACTTTGAACACCTGCCAGACCTGAGGACAAAATGCCAGCTCCTGATGGTGCTGGTCAAGCTCTGACTTTACTGGCTCTTCTCTTCTCCTACCCCTGCTGCTACCCTGGAGGGTCAGAACTTGAGGTTAGCAAGATGGACAAGGGGCAAAATGTAAGGCCAGGGAGAGAGAAAGAACAGCCCAAAGTAAGAGCAAGGCATCAGTGGGTCTTGGTGGGGGAAACTGTCTGACATGTATTCTCACAGTCCTGGAGGCCCGAAGTCCAAAATCAGTTTCACTGGGTTGAAATGGAGGTGTCTGCTGGCAGAGCCATGCTCCCTTTGGAGGGTCTGTGAGAGAACCTGTTCCTGCTCTTCCAGCTTCTGGTTGGCCATAAGCATCCCTTGTCTTGGGGCTGCATCCCTCCAATCTCTGCCTCCATGGTCACATCACCCTCTCCTTTTCTGCCTGTGTAATAAAATCTCCCTATGTTTCCCTCTTATAAGGATACATGTGATTGATACAGGGCCCACCCTGATTATCCAAGATAATCTCTCCATCTCAATATCCTTAATTTAATCACACCATTTTTGTCCTATAAGTTAATATTCACCCTTTTACCATATAGGGTAGCATTCACAGAGTGCAGGGATTAGAATGTCATTTGAGGGAAGTATTAAGGAAATTAAAGAAGGTGTTTAAGGTGGGGTTAACATCTAATGAGTAACCTGAAGCACAGAGAGGTTAAGTAACTTTCCTAAGGTCACATAGCTAAATAGCAGGTAAGTCAGGTCTTGAAGAAGCTAAACCTCCCAACTACTAGGCAAAGTCAAAAGCTTCGCCTCCTTATCACACAGGCTGATTAATAGCATTGGAATCTTTTACATGCTATAGCTATTTTCAAATTGTATTCAAGCATCTTATAATAGTTTCTCAAAAAAAAAAAACTCTCCATTTGGAGGTTTCTAGGAAAACATGAAAGAAAGGAAATTCCTTCAGATTCAGCTCACTGGCTTTCTTACCCATTTCTACTTCAGTATTTTTGAGAGACCCTACAGGCCAAAAAATAAAATACAGGATTTCTTTTCTAGGAGGAAAAGTGCTGGAGATATAATACAACATCCCCAAACAGAGTTCATGGAGTCTAACTCTGCAGAAAGTATTCAGTGAGTGCTTATTTCCAGCAGAACCTCATCCAGTCGTTTACCGCAAAATTGCAGAGTGGACAGGCCAGCAGGCAATTGTTTCCATCCTTCCCTATTATGTAAATGGAGACAAGGCAGTGCTTATTACAGGTCTTGTGCCTCGGGTGTGTGAGTCATAGAAAGAAGCAGAGAGGACTAGCTCAGTGCTGGTGAAGGGGAAAGACAATCATCAGCAGTTGGAGAAGCCCCCAAGCACCCCCTCACCAAACTTTCACAGGGCAGAAACGTTCCACCCGTGTGTCTCCACAACCCCTGTGTTAACATGGAGACGCGCTCTAGGGAGGTGGAACACCACAACCCATCAGAGGTGACACAGGAATCCAAGAGCCCGAGAAAATGGAACACAGGCGTCAGCGAGCTCGGGTCGATAGAGGGGCTGGACTGGAAAAGCAAAGGGGGGGCCCACCAGGGAGCTGAGAGGTGAGGTTTGGCTCCCGGAGGCCACCTCTCTGGAGACCAGGGGACAGTGTGAAAAAATGGATGGACTGAGGTGGAACAAATTCACAGAATGCTGCAGGGATTAGTGCCCCAAGACAAGAGTGGGAAGCTTAATTTCCTTGACAGTTTTACGTCGAGCGACCGTAAAGAAAAGCCAAAGACAGTTTAGATAACTTGAAAAGCTCTTGTCTTAGACAGCATGAGGCCAGTGGGCTTTGCAATCTGTGCTCACTTTAAAATCAGTGACTGTCAACATGATAAATGCTAAACATATGTCCATTCCCCCTTCTCCATCTTATAGATCTGAAAATATTGAAATGATAAGGGTGTTTCCACCTCTGCCACCCACTTAGTGTCAATTCAAAGGTGAAACTGTTATAATTAGTCCTTTTCAAATGATCCTGACTTTCTTCTATCGTCTTCTAAATTCAGGAATACAAAATCTGTTGAAAGGCAACTTGCCTCTCAAAAAAACTTGTCATCTAATTATATCCTTGAGTTGAGCAAATCTTTGTTGCTTTTCTCTTCTTGAAATCAGGAAAATCACTTCTTCCCTTCATGGGGTGCAGATGGGGGTAGTTACTCTTCCTAGATTTTCCACTCAACCTTGATCTCTCCAGAATGACTAACCAAAAAGGTAAAGTTTTCCTTTTTTGATTTTGTACAGCTTCAACCCAACACTGGAAGCAGACACAGCAGACCTGACCCTCACACACAGCCAATACTGTATGTTTGACAGCAGCAATAGAAAAAGTCTGAGCTGACTCAGACCAGCGACAGATCTCACATCAATCCTGAGCTCACTCTTTTATAGTAGCTACAAAGTCCTGCTCATTGGGACCACTGGTTCCTTTGCTGACCTGTACCATGTTATCCTATTTTCCATATCAGTTTCCAGCATAAAGTCAATAATAGCCAACCTTATACCCATTACAGGTCAGAATGATGTTACCTTTCAACAGGCACACTGGGATTTTGCTGCAGACACTTCAGGTAGAAGACAAACTTTGCTTAGCATTTTAGCCCCACCTCTGGATCATAAATGGAAAAGAGGATCCTATCTGATTGTCAACACTGATTGAAGTGACTTGTAGAGCACTGCCACACAGGATTCTGAGGCTACAAACTGGCTCCATGGGAAAGAATGCTGTGATCACTCAGTAAGGGCCTGGAAGCACCCAAGGCTATTTAGTTGTCAAACCTGTTCAAGATGGAGCCATCTTAAAATTAACATCACCTGATGACGTGTATATTGTTCTGGTGTGCAGGCTTCTGGATGCTCGACCCAGGCCTGCAGTTGACTTCCTGTGATTTCAGACAATATTTTTGCTTCACTTCCTCCTGCAGGAAGACATTCTGTTGACAGTAGTCCCTTTAAGGGGTGCTTGAAGATGAATGGGTTGATTTAAAAGCACTTAGAGCTCTTTGAAGGAAAAGCACTATATAAATCCTAAGCAATGATACAGTTATTATCTGGGTTACTATATAAAGAAACAAGTCTCTTAGGTCATTGGACTTCTTTGACTGGATTTCAGTCTCTATGAGACATAAAAAAAATTGTTATCATATGTGGCTAAAACAGATTGACTAATAAGAATACTATATAGGTTGGAAATCTGTTGTATTTCTTTATACCAACAATGAAATATCATAAAGAGAAAGTTAAAAAAAAAATCCTGTTTGAAATTACAGCTCACTCCCCAACCCCCCCAAATACCCAGGAATAAACTTAACCAAGGAGGTGAAAGACCTGTACACTGAAAACTATAGAACAGTAATAAAGGAAATTGAAGATGATTCAAAGGAATGGAAAGATATCTCATGCTCTTGGATTGGATGAATTAATACTGTCAAAATGATCATACTACCCAAAGGAATCTACACATTTAATGCAATCCCTATCAAAATATGCAGGACACTTTTCACAGAACTAGAATAAATAATTCTAAATTTTTTTATAGAACAAGAAATGACCCAGAATTGCCAAAGCAATCCTGAGGAAGAAGAACAAAGCTAGAGGCATAACACTTTCAGACTTCAGACTATACTATAAAGCTACAGGAATTAAAACAGTGTGGTACTTGCACAAAACAGACATATAGATCAATGGAATTGAACAAAGAGCCCAGAAATAAATGCACACTCCTACAGTCAATCTATGACAAAGGAGACAAGAATATAGAATGGACAAAAAACAGTCTCTTCAACAAGTGGTGTTGGGAAAACTGAACCAGCTACTTGTGAATCAATGCAATTCAAACACTCCCTCACTCCTTATACAAAAATTAACTCAAAATGGTTTAAAGACCTAAATATAAGACACCATAAAACTTCTAGAAGAAAACATAGACAAAACATTCTCTGACATAAATCATAGCAATATTTTCTTAGGTCAGCCTCTCAAGGCAAAAGAAATAAAAGCAAAAGTAAACAAGTGGGACCTAATCAAACATAAAAGCTTTTGCACAGCAAAGGAAATTGTCAACAAAATGAAAAGCCAACTTAAGGAATGAGAAAAAGTATTTGCAAACAATGCGGCCAACAAGAGGTTAATATCCAAAATATACAAAAAGCTCATACAACTCAATATCAAAAAAACCAAGAACTCAATCAAAAAATGAGCAGAAGACCTAAATAGACATTTCTCCAAAGAAAATATACAGATGGCCAACAGGCACATGAAAAGATGCTCAATATCATTAATCATCAAGGAAATGCAAATCAAAACCACAATGAGATATCACCTCATATCTGTCAGAAGAGCTATCATCAAAAAGAACACAAATAACAAATATTGGCAGGAATATGGAGAAAAGGTCACTCCCATACACTGTTGTTGGGAACGTAAATTGGTGCAGTCTATATGAAGCAGTATGGAGGTTCCTTAAAAAACTAAAATAGAACTACCATATGATCCAGCAACCCCACTCCTAGGTCTATATTGGAAAAGATGAAAACTCTAATTTGAAAAGATATATGCACCCCAGAATTCACAGCAGCACTATTTACAAAAGCCAAGATATGGAAGCAACCTAAGCATCCATTGACAGATGAATGGATAAAGATGATGTATATATTACTCAGCCATAAAAAAGAATAAAACATTGCCATCTGCAGCAACATGGATGGACTTAGGGATTATCATACTGAGTGAAGTAAGTCAGACAGAGAAAGACATATTATATGATATCACCTACATGTGAAATCTAAAAAATAATACAAGGGAATCTACATACAAAACAGAGACTCACAGACATAGAAAACTTATGGTTACTAAAGCGGAAAGAGATGGAGGGAAAGATAAATTAGGAGTGCGGGATTAACTACTACACATAAAATAGATAAGCAACAAGGATTTACTGTATAGCACAGGGAACTATATTTAATATCTTGTAAGAACCTATAATGGAAAATAATCTGAAAATATATATATATATATGTATAACTGAATCACTGCTGTAGACTTGAAACTAACACAATATTATAAATCAACTATACTACAATTTAAAAAAAAGAATGCTATATAGGTTAGATCTATAATTGAAGAGTTTGACATGGTCTTTTAAAACCATCTGCTCAAACCTCTGGCATTTTGACTAAGAGAACATAGTGATACGGATGTGATGCTCTCAAGAACTGACAAGAGAGGGCTCGTACTTTCATGCTGCGAGACTAGTGGAGCCTGGAGGTCCACCACATGCCTCGCTGGACCGTCCTTTTCATGCTTGCCATTATCACTTTCAGTCACCTGAGTCAGCCCTGCATCCAAGAAGCAGGACCAACAGACTCACCAAAAAAGTAATCCCATGGCTCAGCAGTAATCCACAGGCTCAAAGTAGCAGATGTCAGGACTTCTGTAGCTGGCACTCTGGACAAGAAGCAAATATCTGCAATGGCCTAAAATATGTATGTGTCAAGGCTTTGGGGAGAAACAGAAATAAGAACGAATCTGTCTTTTAAATGCTGTGTGATACACACAGTGACAACAGTAGAAAGAGAACATACATACTGCAGAGTTGGCTGGATAATGATGAGAACGTGGAATTAGGAAGATGAAACCCAGGCTCTGGTCCTTGCTCTGCTCTCCACTGGCTGGGCAGCGTGGGATGCATCATTTTACCTCTCCGGAGGATCTTTAGGGTTCTTCTGGTGTGAACTATCTGTGAGTCCATGATTCTAGTTTTAGTTACTATGCAAAGTAAGAAGCCCTGTAAGCACAACCTTCTAGAATCCACAATACCTTTCCACCCCCAAGGTATTCAGCTGCAGTAGTTGGGCATTTCTAGGTGTGAGGGCCACCTGGGGAAGAAAGTATCAATACAGCCTCCTTCAAGAGGTTGGTAACTGTGCTGTCCTCTCTCCCAACACTGGAACCAGTATGGCAGGAGGACAAACCCATCCAGATGCTGTCAAGGATGAGGGTGAACAAGTGGGTCAACCTTTGCACCTTCCAACGCGTACAACCAGAAGAGACCCAAGATACCAAGAGTTTTTCCAACATAAAGAAGAAATCTGGGGACCAAGTCACCAGAACCACCTGGACATGAAAAGGCCAATCCACACATACTTTCTCTTAGTCAAAAGGAATTAAATGGCGGAAGTTCCCCGACCTCTCCCGCAGTGGACTTCCACTCTCAAGGCCTGAGCTTCAGAGCATGGAGGGCAGCCTCTCCTCTGTAAGTGGGCGGAGGTACTCTTGCCCTCTTGGGGGGAAACATTACGGGAAGGCAAACAGACGTCGCCACCCAGAGAGACCAGGGGAGATTTCTTTCTGAGGCAAAGAAAAAAGACCCCCCCCTCCCTGTCCCCTTTTGGGGTCAGATGCTTCTATGTAGCACGTCAGCATGAGCGACTCTAAAAAGGGAAACAATTGTTGTGCATAAAGCCTACTAAAAGCTTGGCGATGGCTGCCCTACTACAAACTCTAGAGAACTGTCCCAGTTCATCACCATTCTTTCCCATTCTGAAGACCTCTCCTGAACTTTGTTTTCAATCAAGAACTGAAGCCCTTTCTAATTGCTTCAGCACATAGATTTTTTTAAAAATTTTAAGTGTTTTCACATCTGATTTTGAAAATTATTTCCCCATGATCTTCCAAAGAGCTTTCACCCAATAACATGACCCCACGTGGATACTGTGCTTTATGGTTCACTGTGCGTTTCTCAGTGGGCTGTCTCATACAACACCCAAAAGAGCAGACCCTCTCCCATTACCGCACATTACAAAGCAGAAGCCACCTCTGTGAGGGTTGGTGGCCCCACCCAGCAAAGCTGGATGCTTATTTTGCTCTCAGGTTACCTTCGGAGAACTTTAACCCTCTTCTTGTCTCCTGAGGAAATCATGGGGTGATTTTGCCGAAAAGTCCCATACCCAGCATGAATTTATTCTTATTTCTGGGAGTTACAGGCTGAGAAGGAAGAGCTGTGTTCATGATCAATTTCCCTTTTGAAACTTGAATAAACCTGATACAAACTCATGATAATAACATGGACTTGACTGGCCAAACACACTACTATCACTGTTTTCTGAAGGAGGATTTTAGAAAAGCATGAAACTTCTGTGTTGTAGATTGGCTGGACCAGCTGTCAATCAAACTGCCAGGCATCAGTGTCCCTATTCAGTCTTCTGCTGTCTTTCAACTCTCATCTCTCCAAGAAGTAGGGGCTCCTCCTGCCCACGGAGCCTCCACAAAGGCTTTCCCACAGTTCATCAAAATCTGGAAAAGAACTGAATTAATCTGCTGCTGGCCTCTTGGTGTGAACATGTTCCTTACCTTCATACCTCTCCTGAATGTATCTTGTAATTTAAACTTTTTTTTCTAATATTGACTAAAAGGAAGATTTTTAAATCTTCCTTTAATAAAATTTTAAGCATTGGAAGTAGTTGGAGTATTTGGAGGGGCCAGGAGAAGGGGCAAAGAAGCTTCCAAGGCCCCAGAAAGTGTTTCTTGTCTGAGAAAGTCATCTCAGTACATACAGTCTGACTCTGACCCAGAGCTGAATGGTGCCCAGTGTCGGATGATACCCAGCAAAACAACATGAAGTCACCACAGTTATTAAGGTGACTGACTTTATTGTCTCATTTTTCAAATTTTGCCTTTGCCTGAACTGTAGGAATTCTTGATGTGTAAATGCATATGTATGTGTGTGGAGTATTGTGTGTGTGTGTTTGTGTGTGTGTGCATGTGTGTGTGTGTACACATGTGCACAGAGGTGTAGAATTTTGCAATGGATAGAGTTTAAGCTAAATTGTTGCTGGGAATAATAATTACTCACAGGTGAAGAACCTGAGAGGCAAGGAAGGGAACATGGCATTTTTGAGCTTTGAGAACAAGTCCTTGTGAAATGAGAGATGGGTCACCCATCCATAGCCCCCAAAGCTGTTTGCAACCCACTGACTCCTGGCCCCCTGCCCTTTAAGCTCAGTGTTTCTCAGAGTCTCACCAACATACTTCAGTCTTTTTCATATGGGTCACAACTGGGGTAGAGAGTTATGCTATTTGCAGATTATTAGATTAGAAAATTATAGGTTTACTGAGTTAACTTACACTTCCACAGTCCATAAGGAAGGACCAACAAATGTGTTCAGACCTTGTGAACACTTGCTCAGCCTCCTTTTCTACCCTACACCTCATTCCAGGCTCTGTGTGATGACTTTTTTAATGTGTCAACTTTAATGTGTCCCCATTATTCAAACAGACATTAATCTAGGTGCTGCTGTGAAGGTATTTTGCAGATGCAATTGAATTCTCTAATCAATTGACTTTGGTACAGGAGATGATCCTGAAGAATCTGGGTGGGCCTGAATAGTCAGTTGAAAAGCCTCCAAAGCAGAGCTGAGACTTTCCCAAAAAGAGAATAGAGCCTCCTGCTGTGAATTCCAGCTTGTGATCTTGCAATCCTGGATCCTGCTCTATGGGTTGCAGACTTGCTTCGCCAGCCCCAATTACATAGGCCAATTCCTTGCATTAAATAAGGATTTAGATGGATAGGTAGATGATAGATAGATAGATAGATAGATAGATAGATAGATAGATAGATAGATGATAGATAGGCATACAGACATAGATAGATACAGATATAGATATATGGATAAGGGACTTCCCTGGTGGCACAGTGATTAAGAATCTGCTGGCAATGCAGGGTACACGGGTTCGAGCCCTGGGCCGGGAAGATCCCACATGCTGTGGAGCAACTAAGCCAAGCGCCACAACTACGAGCCTGTGCTCTAGAGCCCACGAGCCACAACTACTGAAGCCTGCACACTCTAGGGCCCATGTGCCACAACTACTGAGCCTGTGTGCTGCAACTACTGAAGCTCACACACCTAGAGCCTGTGCTCTGCAACAAGAGAAGCCACCACACTGAGAAGTCCACGCACCATGACAGAGTAGCCCGCCCTCGCCACAACTAGAGAAAGCCTGTGTGCAACAACGAAGACCCAATGTAGCCTAAATAGTGTCTTTTTAAAAAAAGAAATTAATTATAGATATATGGATAAGCATACAGATATACAAATATATAGATATAGATCTTCTGCAGGTTCTGCTTCTCTAATACAGATTTTGGTACCAGGAGTGAAGTATGAACACATGAAGACATGGTTAAACCCTGACTAACATACCCAGGTCTCCCTAACATCCACAACTGTGAAACAAAGCAAAAACAAAAGTAAGAATAAAAGAGAAGAAAATAGTCTCATTGTCAACTGTCCTTGGGCTTTAAAGCAAGGTTGGGGGTGATTTATATAAAGGCTAAGTGACATTGTAAAGAGAAAGCAAAATAAATCCTTCAGCTTTTTTTCCTAAGCCTCCAAATCCTAAAAATGTAAAGTGCCCTTCCCCCAGAAAATAAAAGCCTGCCTTCATTAAAATGCCAGTAAATTCCATAATAATAAATTGAATCCTAACCAGTAGAATCATTCCTCAACTGAAGGAAGAGACATGGTCACCATCTAGAAGTCTCTGCCACCTGGCAGATGAAGATCTGATGACGGAGTCCCCTGGCTTTGTGTGCATACCTTTCCCACCATAATTCCATGTCTAAAGCCCTCCTGCCACAAGGTGTCGGCAAGAGTCTGGTATATGCCTTTCCGGTTCTGCCCATCCATTTCCATAAAGATGACCAAATCCATGGTCCTGGAAGGTCATTCAGCTAACAGGTTTTTATTGACACCTACTCTCTCCAGGTTCTTCTCTAGGTGCTGAAGATAAGTTATTGTCCTCAAAATCTTGCTTTGTGGTTGGAGAAATTTTTCATTTACATTTATATATTTTTTAGTTTATTCCCTTATTTTACTTTAATATATGAATAAGTTAGTAATTAACTTTAGGATCTAGTAAGGATTATGATGAAAATGAAGTTGGGTCAGGGACGGTGGACGTGATCGAGGGGGGCAGGGCAAGAGAGCACGGGGCAGACTTCCTAAAGAGCTAAGACCTGGAGAATGAGGTGGGAGGAACCAAGTGGAGCTCTGGAGTGTGGAAGATTATGAAAGCATCCATGAAGGCTAATGTGATGCTAGCAAACAGGATGCAGCAGCTCGGAAAGTGCATGTACATCGGGCTCACTCTCTTGCTGCTCCTGGAAACCTGCGACTGCCGGTATGTGAAGACACCCGGGCCAGCTAAATAAAGTGGTTGTTGTTTTAAACTATTAAGTTGTGGGGTGTCTGTTACATAGCAAATGCTCACTGATACATGGATGTACTTGTTACATTCGAGATGGGGTGTAGGGAATTTTATAAAGTCCACTGTCTCCCTCAGCATTCAGCTTTATCTGTGCCTCCATGAACACCTCCTCTTATTCCTGACTCACTCTTGGGAGGTAGTGCTCTATGGGTGACTGATGTTTCTGTGTGTCTTGCAAGCAGAGGCACTGACTGACTTTGTTCCAGAATATCTTTTCAAGGATTTCTGTTTAGTGAACCACCTTGGGAGACAGAGATAGTATGACCCTGAGGAGCACAGAGTAAGCATGTTTACTGCCATCTATAAAAGATGCAGTTCCTGAAGCTGCAAGGTCCTCTCCTATATGTGCACATGTCACCTTGTTCTGTCTGCATCACCTGATGAGAACTGGGGCTTGGGGAAAGAGTACAAGAAATCGCTAATATTCTGGCCACTGCTAGTGTTGTGAGTAATAAAGTCCTTTGTCTCTCACTCAGGAGTTTCTAGTCTCTGCCGGCATCTGTGAAACTGTGGCAGGCTAACTCGTTAAATTGCACAGGGCAAAATCTTAGACCGTTCACATTTCCTGACACCGATTAATCAAAACTCCTGTATATGATACTATCAGCCAAACTCACATAGAGGATGCTTCTGAGTGTCTGTAAAAGTCTATTTCTCTGCAAATTACCCTGGAAAAGCACATTATGAGGCTGCTTCCAGGAACTTCAGGTCAGTAACATCTGTACACATCCTTCTTTTTCCTTTAAAGGACACAGGATAACGCCATGAGGCCAAATCCATTTTTTTTGATCATTAAAGAAAAAGGAAATGGTGGGCTAGGTATAGGTATACTAGGAACACAGAGCTTTAAAGGCAAAAGAAAAATATAGCTGGCCTCTCCACTTCCTGCTTTCTCTTTCCACCCACCGCCCCCAGCGCACAGTGAAAATGAAGCTGACCTGAGCTATCTCATGCACGAACTCCATCACAGGGGCACATGGAGTCAGAAATCAGTAAAGCCAGAAAACTTGTCTTTACTATAACAACCTGAGAAAAACAATCATAGTTCTCACTCCATTGGCTACTTAGAACTTTTCATGCACCCTAGCATCTTAACACAGCTCAAATCTCCATTTTCAGAGCAAGAAAGACATATGTTTGTTCCTAACCCCAGTCTCCTCAGTTCAGTATTTCCACCAGGAAGCTGTGTCTATACATTTAACGTGTTCTCAGGTTTGTCAGATAAGCTTTTGCTCTTAGACTAGAACACTGGGAGGGGAAGGCTGATGGAAGAAAGATGCTGAGCCTCTTAGGAGAATCCACTGAGTTAAATGCCTGCGGAGATGTCCTACAGAGGAGCAGTTACTGAATCAGAGCAGAGTTGAGCACCTGAGCTGAGCTTCCAGAAAATGTCCTTGTCTCCTGTCTTTGGGTAAACGTGTTTGGGAGCCAATATCTTTTTCCCACTAGGCTCAGATTCTGCAGGACATAATCCACCTGCAACCTCGCTCCATCAGCCATAAGGTACTAATTCCTCTAAGTATATGCGGAATGGTGGGTTACAACTTTGATTCCTCAATAGAAACTCCTAGGCAGCTTTTTTAAAAATACTGATTTCTGTAGGCCCACCCCAGGCCAATTAAGTTAGAATCTCAGGGGGAGCCAGGAATGAAAACCTTGTTAGAGAGTGACATTAAGTAGAGCTCTGGGCATGTAAATATCAAACCAAATGCCCTGCTCCCCAATCCATCCCATTCTAGAGGGGGAATTAGGCGAGTTTTGAGATATTTATTTATTTAGCCTGAACTGGAGATCAGAACTTCATTCACTCACTCATTCATTCAGTAAACATTTGTTGATCACCTGGTAGATGTCACACACAGCCTCAGGGAGTGGCAATCACAAGGGAAGACAGACAAGAGAGCCAGCAACTTCAGTGCCTCAGAGGGGAGGGCAGAACGCTACAGAGCACAGTGACGGGGCACCCACAGGTCATGTGTCTTTCTTCTCCTGCCCACCTCAGTCCTTGGCCTCCTCACCCTCACCCCTGCACCCCAATCCTGATGCACTTGTAATCATGAGGTCCTGACTACAAGGGGATTTTCATCATGTCACAACCAGACGGTGCTTTTAATAAACCTTGGGAGCACCTGAATGGCCTTTTCCTCTCTGATTCAAAGCAGAGATTTCCAGAAAGAACAGGAAAAAACAACTGACATTCCTAAACCCCAAGGTTACGTGGAAATTCGGAAGTGACACATTCTCAGTGGGTTTCAAGCTAACAGGCTGATGAAATGGGCCCCTGGCATCCTCTCCATGGAGGAAGTCAGTGCCCGAGGCAGAACCTTTTATGGAAAAATATCTGACCAGATCCGAGCTACCAAAGAGCACTTATGAACCACAGCTGGAGAAGACGAGGGCGCACGCGGACACTGCCCTGCAAACTACGGGGTGGGAGGGGGTGTTACTTGTTCTCAGCACACGGGGAGTAACTGTCTTACGGCCACATTATCAGAGAGTATAATCTGCCTTTTTTATCCCCATAGACTATCAAGCATCCTCCACAAAATGAGCCAGACAGCCAGACTTCTTTTCTGGGAATGCTGGATCCTGTATGGCACCTTTTAAAATTTTCTGGAATAAGTACTGCTGTGTGTGCCCTTCGTCCTGTGCTGTGACTAAGAGGCTGCATGACTTGATAGCTGGATATCTTAGGAAAGTAATGCTCTGAATACTTACATCCCTGGTCTGCAAGCTGGGGAAAATGGTCACAAGATTATTGTCAAGACTGAATGAAATGATACATGTGAAGCCCTTAGTTCAGTGCCTGGCACACAGTAGGTATTCAGAAAGAGGAGCTATCCATGTCTCCACAATCCAAACCCACACTTGGAAGGAGACAAAACACAGCAACTGTGAATTCCTGGCTTCCTGCAGCGGTGTCCTACATGGCTCTCCTTATCTAATAAAAAAAAAAATCCTGCATTTAATAAACAGTATCTCCCAGATCAGGCCCATGTGACGGGTACTGAGCAGATATGGAACGATATCTGGAAGATGACACACCAGAAACCCGCTCTCTCACACACTGTGAGATCGTAAAATGTCTGTAATATCCTGTTGCTGCGTATCTATGTAGACTCCTCAACATTATCACTTTTAAGCCAACTTTTCAAAACACCCTGGTAGACAAATGGAGAAAAATACGACTTCCTCTCAAGTTAGAAAATGTTCCTTTTATTTTATTTTATTTAAGTATTAATTTTCAAAAAAATTTTGATTGGAGTATAGTTGCTTTACAATGTTGTGCTAGTTTCTGCTGTACAGCAAAGTGAATCAGCTATATGTATAAATATATCCCCTCTTTTTTGGATTTTCTTCCCATTTAGGTCACCACAGAGCATCCAGAAGAGGTCTCTGTGCTAAACAGTAAGTTCTCACTAGTTATCTATTTTATACATAGTAGTGTATATATGTCAACCCCCATCTCCCAATTCATCCCACCTTCCTTTCCCCCTTGGTGTCCATACATTTATTCTCTATGTCTTTGTCTCTATTTCTGCTTTGCAAATAAGTTCATCTGTATCATTTTTCTAGATTCCACATATAAGTGATATCATATTGATATTTGTCTTGCTCTGTTTGACTTACTTCACTTAGTATGATACTCTCTAGGTCCATCCATGTTACTGCAAATGGCATTATTTCGTTCTTGTTTGTGGCTGAGTAATATTCCATTGTATATCTGTACCACATCTTTATTAATTTCTCTGTTGTTGGACATTTAGGTTGCTTCCATGTCTTGGCTGTTGTAAATAGTGCTGCAGTCAACACTGGGGTGCATGTATTTTCAAATTATGGTTTTCTCCAGATATAGGCCCAGGAGTGGGATTGCTGGATCATATGGTAGTTCTGTTTTTAGTTTCTTAAGGAACCTCCATACTGTTCTCCACATTGGTTGTACCAACTTACATTCCCACCAACAGTGTAGGGCTCCCTTTCCTCCACACCCCCTCCAGCATTTATGTATTTACTTATTTAATTTTTAACTTTTTATTTTTTACAATAAACTGCATATATTTAGAGTGTACTATTTGGTATCCCAATCTCCCAATTCATTCCCCCCCAACCCTCCCCACTTTCCCCACTTGGTGGCCATATGTTTGTTCTCTACATCTGGGTCTCTATTTCTGCCTTGCAAACTGGTTGATTTGTACCATTTTTCTATAGTCCACATATACGTGTTAATATACGATATTTGTTTTTCTCTTTCTGACTCACTTCACTCTGTATGACAGTCTCTAGGTCCATCCACGTCTCTACAAATGTCCCCGTTTCATTGCTTTTTACAGCTGAGTAATATTCCATTGTATATATGTACCACATCTTCTTTATCCATTCATTTGCTGATGGGCATTTAGGTTGCTTCCATGTCCTGGCTATTGTAAACAGTGCTGCAATGAACATTGGAGTGCATGTGTCTTTTTGAATTATGGTTTTCTCTGGGCATATGCCCAGGAGTGGGATTGCTGGGTCACACAGTAGTTCTATTTTTAGTTTTGCAAGGAACCTCCATACTGTTCTCCATAGTGGTGCTACCAATTGACATTCCCACCAGCAGTGCAAGAGGGTTCCCTTTTCTCCACACCCTCTCCAGCATTTACTGTTTGTAGATTTTCTGATGATTCCCATTCTCATCAGTGTGAGGTGATACCTCATTGCAGTTTTGATTTGCATTTCTCTAATAATTAGTGATGTTGAGCATCTTTTCATGTGTCTCTTGGCCATCCGTATGTCTTCTTTGGAGAAATGCCTATTTAGGTCTTCTGCCTGTTTTTTGATTGGTTTGTTTGTTGTTTTGATATTGAGCTGGATAAACTGTTTATATATTTTGGAGATTAATCCTTTGTCTGTTGATTTGTTTGCAAATATTTTCTCCCATTCTGAGGGTTGTCTTTTCATTTTGCTTATAGTTTCCTTTGCTGTGCAGAAGCTTTGAAGTTTCATTAGGTCCCACTTATTTATTTTTGTTTTTATTTCCATTATTAATTTGTTTAAAGAATTTTTGATGATGGTCATTCTGATTGATGTGAGGTGGTACCTCATTGTAGTATTGATTTGCATTTCTCTGATAATTAGTGATGTTGAGCATCTTTTCAAGTGTTTGTTCCTTTATATCAATGTTCCTTTATTTTAAAACCCTTTTCCAGAGTCAGGCCCGCCAGTGTGAACTGAAGGGAAAGAGCAGGGAGGTGAGGGGATGAAGCTAACAACCCTTGAAGAGCATCAAACGCGAGGGGAAGGGGCGGAGGCAGGCACCCAAATGGGGCACACCTGGGACCCGGGTCCTCTGGGCTCAACAAGCTGAGGGGAGCTGGCACCCAACTGTGGGAGTTTTACATGGCACATGCTCAATCGAGGGCCACATCCATTTCTTCAAATCTTCAGCGTGGCTCCTCTTGGTGCAGAAGGACCAGCTCCAACCATTCACGGAGAGCAGCTCCCTCGGGGACTTCCAACATTTCACTGTGCAGCCAGAAATCAAGCTCTCATGTCCTCAGTTCCCAAGATAAATGGAGCCACTTGTACCTGAGGAGAGGCATCATGTGGAAACAAAACTGGACACAGGAAGCACCCTCTCGCCACCCTTCATCTTAACCTTTCCTTCGGTACTGACTAGGGAGTGGGTGCATTTAGACATTACTCTTTTTCCTGCCTTCTCTTAGTCAGTTGGCCACATCTCAGGCACTGAGCTAACTCTACATTTTCTTTTAAAAACAGGAGGCTACTCAGAAATATACATCATTTCAAAATGACACGCAGATCCTCAAGGAGTCTGCCATATTCTTGATTCCCCCAAAAGTGCAAACAAAAGAGAGATATTGAAGAACCAAGAGACAGAAAGAATAAAAAGTCCCTATCTCTATCATAAGCTGGACCATTATAGCTGGAAAATTAATTTGAAGAAATCAAAGCTATAGGTGGTGAAAACAGATACATTCTTATAATAAATGTGTTATTTTAGTTTAAAATACAGAAGTGCAGATCAATGCCCCAAGGTCTTCCCAGTGGGTATGGGCCCTTTAATTCAAGCTTTCCATTGTCCTTCTTGCAAGAAACACATTTAAGACTCATCACTGTGGTGGAAACTGCTGCCTCTTCACCCAAATCCATTCCCTCTTTCTGATACAAGGATTGTAGCTCAGCATGTTTTTGCCCCAAAACCAAACATCTCCCAGTCTCTCTTGTAGTTAGACATGGTCATGTGACTGAGTTTTTGTCAGTGGAGTGTGAGCAGAAGTGAGAGTGCCTCTTGTGGCTGATGCCCTGGGATGCGGGTTATGCCTCTTCATACTCTCTGTCCTCTGCTGATTTCAGAATGTATAACATGCTTTCTACCACGTAGGTAACAATGAGGCCTTGGGAGTTGGCAGAACAAAATGATGAAAATCCTGGATCCCTGAATGACTACACAGACCAACTCCCCTCCAGCCTAGAATGACTACCTGACTACCTTGGATTACTACAAAGGAAAAAAAAGAGCAAGTAAAATTCCATCTTCTTTAAGCCAACAAATTATTGTGAGGCATCTTTGTTCCGTAGCCTTAGTCTTCACCTCACAACCTAATGATTCTATGATGTCCAGATGCAATTTGCTAACATGGACTAAAATTTTTTTAAATTATATATATACATATGTGAAACAACTGGAGGGCGAAATCCATCACATTTTTATGACTTTTCCACCAGTTTTTATAGGTGTCTCATCACATCTTACTTGAAATTTTTTAAGGTACTTGTTTTATCAAGTCTTTACAAAGCATTCAATTCAGTTTTCATAGAAATAATTTTCTTCATTTTCACACTCACATTTCATCCTTTTAAAGAAATATGTAATTACATTCTCAGTTGGAAAACAACACAGCTGGTGTATACACGTTGTGGAGAACGCCGACCCCGGTGTGTCAGTTCACTGTTGCTTGGCTGTACATCATCCTGAGGCTCACACTTCCACGGTCAGCAGGGGAGGCTGGGCTCCCTGTGTGTCAGCTGCCATCAGCTGGTCAGCTCTGCTTCTGGGAGTGACAGAATGTTGGCCGAGGTGAAAGGGACAACCGGGCCGTCATCCAGCAGACCACCTGGGCTTGTTCAGTGAGCCACAGAGTACTTGTCACTTCTGCCACACTCTGTGGTTCAAAGCAAGTCCCAAGGCCAGCCAGAGTTCAAGGGGAGGGGAACTGACTCCACCTCTCAGAGAAATTGCAAAATCACGTGGCAAAGGGGCCTGGATA
Source organism: Hippopotamus amphibius kiboko (assembly GCF_030028045.1). NCBI lineage: Eukaryota > Metazoa > Chordata > Mammalia > Artiodactyla > Hippopotamidae > Hippopotamus > Hippopotamus amphibius. The sequence goes on from NC_080186.1 coordinate 226,892,006, forward strand.
CGAGGAGGGGGTGAGCTGTGAACGTGTTTCATGAACAGTTTCCACACTGGGTAAACATACCTTAGAGGGGTGGGAGCAGAAGCAAATGACATCCCCCAAGAGGGACCCTGCAGCCGAGCGTGTGCCAATGGGTGTCAATCATGTCAGTCCGTATGATTTGCAGGGGCAATGGGGATGCCCTGCTATTCTAGGAAAACTGTGACGTGGACGCCATTAAAGAGAGCTCCTACTATTCCCTAAACCTGAAAAGCTTTTAGAGTGAGACGACCTGCTTTTTACCTTTCAGTTTACAAACATTTGGAGGTAAGAATGACACAGCAGAGAGGGTTGGTTGGCGCTCACCAAATTTCCCCTGTGCACCCTCTTTCCTCCATTCCCCCATCTCCCTGCAGTTCTACTGGGGCCATGGGCCTAGTTCTGGCTAATGGACTGTGTCACTTCTGGGCTGAAACAGTAAAAGCCAATGTGCCTCGTGTCTTTTGCCATCGTTCTCGACCCTGGTTGCATCAGAATTCTCTGGGGAGCTTTAAAAAAATAACAGTCTGGGTCCCACCTTGGCTGAGTTAAATCAGGCTCTCGCAGTGAGACTCGGGTGGAATTGCCTTTTCTTTTAAAGTTTCCAGATGGAGCTAGTATGTACCAGGATTGAAAACCACCGATCCAGAGGATGTCTTTTTCATTAATTTTGAAGTATACAGAAAATGTTAGTGTTTGAGAAGGGGCCATTTTTAACACAGTTACTGCCTCTGCTGTTAGGATATGTAATGAAACCAAGCCAGGAGAGTGAACCTCGTAACCTTTAGATGTACAGTGTCAGTGTTGCTCACACTTCAGGAAAGTACTTTAGCACAGTGTCTTTCTATGAGATGTTTTTAATGATTTCATATTTTACAACATTTGTTTACCATATTTTGATACACCATTTTTTCTATCTACCAGCTTTTATTAAAAAAAAACTATATTATTTTCTAAAGAAACAGTCATATTTTTATACAAAATTAAGTTTTCAGGTAACAAAGAAATAGACTTAGGGTACAGCAGAACCTGCAGTGTTCCCCGCGGATGGGAGTCAGTATTATAAACACATGGAGAACGTGAACAGGCTCCACCTGTATCGCCCCTCACGTGTCCCGCCACGGATGTGACAGGGCAGTGTGTATACACAAGCCTGGCCAAATTGGTTTAACTTGACACTTTAAAAGGAAAAAACTTCTGTAGAGTTCTGTAGTCATGAAATCATTTTGCTTTTATCAAATGTTTGAAAGAACCAAAGTTTCAGATATCAGAATGTATAAAAGTATCTCAGTCTTTGTATGAAAGGATGAAAGGATGAAAGGATCATCTAATGACTGTTTTACTTACAAGTCATTAAATAATCCACCATTTCTTATAGATGCTTAAGAGATACATCCTGATGAAGTCTGACTCTAAAGAGCCCAGATCATAATGTGGTGCATTTCCTTAGCGCTTAGTGTTTGTTATTTAAACATAAAAAAAAAAACCATATTTAAGTACATAGTACTTTATGCTTTATTTTCTCTCTGCTTCACACGGAATCAGGTCTTCAGGGTTTTCCCAGCATTGTTGGTGGTTTTGCACACCCTCTTTCTAATTGGATTTATGAATAGTCTCGTGGGTTTTCAAAAATGAGACATGCTAAAGGACATTTTTGCTTTTTGATCCACTCTTTGCAGCAGAATTATATGTATGTGTATATGAAAATCCATTTTGAATATCTACATTTTTGTATTTGGAAGTCGTTTTAAAAAATAAAAAAGGAAAAGAAAAGTATAAAGCTGTTATTTATTCAGCATTTGTTAATATCCATTGCTAGTCAGTCTGCCAGTTTGGTATATATTGCCTCTACACATCTACATTTGTATTTACAGCAATGAACTTTACATCTACATAAACTGTAAATAATCCTTTCTGTGAAAGGATCATCATATCAAGATGATACCAGAAGTATGTAAAAAAAAAAAACTGCATTATTTTGTAATTATTCTTATAGGGATTTCATGGTAAGATTAGCAGTCAATAAAACTACTTTTTATTTGTCAAAAAAAAAAAAAAAAAAAAAAAAAAAGCCAATGTGCCTCCTCAATCCCTCTTTTCCCTTTTAGCCGCGACCTAGAAATCCACATCTATCAAATGATGTAGGGACAAGGTTAGGGAGGGCCACGCAACCCAGGTCGAACTTTACAGGAGTGAGTATTCACTGTGCTGTGTTACACCACTGAGATTTCAGGATTTATCTTATATCCTAACATACTCAAGTCTGTTCCGATTTATTCAAATGGTAACGCTGGGCTGAAAATGCACAAGGACTCTGGGAAGACCGGAATGATCTGCAAAGTGCATCCATGCTCAAGAATCAGAAGTCGATGGTTAGCACGTGGAGTTCTTAAAAGAGATTCCCAGGAACACAGAATTACTATGGTGTCAGGTTAGCTATATTCCCAAAAAAGAAGTCGATTTTCTTGTTGTTTTTTTTAAAGAGAGATCTTTAATAAGCCCCAAGCCCCAGGAAAAGATAACATAAAAGATCATTTTCTGTGTGCCAAAGCTACTCCCAACCCTAGGCCTTGAAAGGGGGTTGGAGGGCTCAGGTCCTATGGTAGATGGAAGGGGTGCAGTGTGTCCATTTTTATTTTACTCTGAATAAATTCCATTACTCAGGACCACTGGATACTGACTCAATTTATAGACCACGCCACCATTTCCCCAAAGGAAGGAATAGGGCAGGGGCCTAGTTTCAATTCAATAGACTGAGAGTAGGAAAAATTCTAGATGCACCACAGACCCTCTAACTAGGAACCTGACCTCATTCCAACTCCACTGTCTGAAAGGCATGCTGCTCTCACAACCAGAGCTCCCTGATTGCAAATGGGAAAGACCATGGTCAAACCCCAAACACAAAAGCTCCAGACACAGCGTTCTAAGGAGAGCCTCAGTAAGGCAGACAGTTCATTTGAGTGTTAGTGGGCTCTATCCCCTAGGATGCCTTTTGTCTCCTTGTGAGTGGGGAGGATGAGTGTCAGCTTCATTACCATGATAATTAATTAGAATTGGAAAATGCAGCAGATAAATGTGTCTGTCCACGCACATGGTGTCATCATGATATAGCAATTACAAGTAATCTGAGACACTGAAATGAAACATGCATTTAGAAACATTTGTAAGTTTTCAAGGGTTTGAGCGTCTTCCTCTGACATATGGCTTCAGGTGACACTCCCCTAAATCTGTAATATCCTCGCAGCCTGGTAAATCTGGTGAGAACGGGGAAAGGATCAACTATAATGTACATAGGTTAACAGAGCTCTGCAATTAAAGAAAAGGAAGCAGTTGAGACTTGGGTTGGCACGGAGGAGGACTAGGCAGAGAAGATAATAGCAATTTAAGAGATGATGCAAATGATCCAATTCTCATACATTTAGAATCAACAACCTGGGTTCTTTTCTGACATGAGGCACTCGGATTGGCACTAAAGCCCTCGTCACCTAACTTCACAGATTGCACCGGCATTCTCTGTTGATTACAAGATATTCCAGGGTCCCGTCTCCCAGGGATAATAAGTGAAATATCTAACTGGTCCAGCACAGTCAGTAGTGAATAAAACACAAGCAACAATCAATAAGGCACAGGCATGGACCAGTCTGAAGACATGCCAGCCTCAAACCCCCAGAGGCCCCAATCAGCTGCCTCCCTACACACACGTGGGCACCACGCGGGTGGCCCTTGCACCGCCTCACCCAGCTCAAGCACAGTCACTTTTCAAACAACTTGTTTCACCCCACTAAAAAGGAAAAAATCCAAACCATCTTCTACATTGAGAAGGAAATATGCCAGGTACATTTTTTAACCTTTGGCCCTTGGCATATTCAGCTCTCTGGAGTACCTGTGTTGGTGATTGAAGCCATAGGATCTGGATGGCATTGAGGATCCTGAGAAGCTGGGGGACATTGTCAGATCCACTGTCCAAATCCTTCCCAGTCCTTATAACCCAGACTTGATGCTTCTTCTGTAAAACCTTCTCAAATACCTTGCCCAGAAGAAACCTCCCAGAGGACCTTATCTGAAGTTTTCTTATGACATGTATCTCATTCTGCCTTTTAAAAATTCCTTTCTCTCTCTCTTCTTAGACTTCAAACTCTGGGAAGGCAGGGATCACAGGTGTTTAATCATTGGATTCCTCACAGGCTGAGAGTGGTGCCAAATACCTGACCAAACAAGTGAAGGACGGGGGCACAAGTCAACCTGGGGGAGAAGGAATGGAGGGGAAGCTGAGGCAGAAGAGGTGGCAGGGTGGAACTGGGGAGGGAAGGGAGGAAATTCACATTTACGGGTCGGGGAGTAGACATGGACAGACTCAGTGATGCCCAGGGCACTAGTGGACAGGGCTATGACCCTGCATTTGGGGGAGACGCTTCCCATTTTCTCTCCGGGAAATCTGATAGCATCTCTTCCACTTTCCCCCACCACCCTTCCCCTTTCACTTTGCTCTTTTCTACTGTAGGGTATCATGATGCACATATAGCATGACTACCATAGGTCAGCATATTATGGAACAAAAATTAAATCAATAAGTTATTGGATACCTACTATGCAAGGCACTGTTGTGGAACTAAAAGTCATGGTGCTTATAGGTTTTACTAATTGAGTGTGAAATGAAATGGAAATTTTCCAATCAGGGAAACTACCAAGTTCATTTCACATCACACTCAGCAATGATTTGTCATCACTTCAATGAATATTTTCCTGGCACGAGCACACTTGTTTGTGAGTAAAAGCTGTTGGATACTCAATGTTGGTAAGAGTATGGTGAAAATGGTATACTATACACTGCTGGTGGCATTATCACCAGAACAAGAAATATCCAGCAATATAACTTTTTGGCTATAAAAATATTCATACATTTGACCACATAGTTCCAATCCTGAGACTATGTCTTTTGGCAATAAATCAACAGAAGAAAAAAGTACATATTATAGCACCATATTCAATACCTTAAAACAGAAACAATTCAAATGTCAATAATAGGGAAATGATTTTAAAACTTTATGGTTAGTTTAATCATAATGTATTATATATCCATTAAAAGTGGGTATTTATGGGAAATTTGTGGATGTATAAAATATTTATAAATGATATTAAGTGAGAAAAGCATACTTCAAAGTTTTATGAATACTACAGATATAACCACGCAAAACTCTATGTGCATATGCTATTTACAATAGCCAGGACACGGAAGCAACCTAAATGTCCATCAACAGAGGAATGGATAAAGAAGATGTGGTACATATATACAATGGCATATTACTCAGCCATAAAAAAGAATGAAATTGCATCATTTGTAGAGACATGGATGGACCTAGAGACCGTTATACAGAATGAAGTAAGTCATAAAGAGAAAAACAAATATTGTATATCAATGCATATATGTGAAATCTGAAAAAATTGATACAGATGATCTTATTTACAAAGCAGAAATAGAGACACAGACGTAGAGAACAAACATAAGGATACTGGGGGTGGGGGGGTGAGATGAATTGTGAGATTGGGATTGACATACATACACTGTTAATACTATAAAATAGATAACTAATGAGAACCTACTGTACAGCACAGGGAACTCTACTCAGTGCTCTGTGGTGACCTAGATAAGAAGGAATCCAAAAAAGAGGGGCTATATGTGTATGTATAGCTGATTCACTTTTCTGTACAGTATAAACTTAACACAATATTGTAAAGCAACTATATTCCAAGAAAAATAAACTCTGTGCATACAGAAAAGAACAAAAAAATAATATTCAAAGATAATGAAAATGATAGCTATGGGAATTCCCTGGCAGTCCAGTGATCGGGACTCCATGCTTTCATCGCTGTGGGCCCAGGTTCAATCCCGGGTCAGGAAGCTAAGATCCCACAAGCCACAGGGTGCGGCCAGAAAAGAGAAAGAAAAAGATAACCAGAAGTGTTAAGGCAGTGGATTATTTTTAACTTAATCCTATTAAAAGTAGGGGTGCTACTTGGCAGCATTTCACAGGAAAGGAAAGAGGAGATAAGTGAGAAGGTCAATGAAAGACTAAAGGGGGAAGAAAGACTTTAGTCCATGACAAAATTCACCAGCAACATTGACATTCTCAGAGCTGCAATTTCTGTTTGGCATCGAGTGTTTCCAGTGAGGATAATGATTAGATAATTTGTAATAAGTAAGCATGCTAATGAATGAAATCTACTTATTCAAAAAGAGACTTATTCATGAATTCTTTTCTCTTACCAAATTACATGCATGCTTGAGTATAATAGATACTTACGGCGGGGACAAAAGTAATTTGAACTTAATGTAACAAAGATGCGTTTGGAGTGGGTGCCCTGGCTATGGCCCTCATGAACCAACTGTGTGGAGCTGAGCAAGTGACTGACCACCCCTGGGTCTCCGTTTCTCCACGTACAAAATAAAGGGGCCAAACTGCAACTCTGAGGGCCCCTGGGCTGCAACATCTTCTGAAACTGGGAAATCTCCTGTCTCTGGGCACTTGATGTAGTACACAGATACAGCTCTTCATTCAATTTAGCAATGTCCAGAGACCCCTGAAAAGAGAATTAGGCAGGGGACCTGCCTTCAGGAATTCTGACTTCACTGGGTTAGGAGTTATCGCCACTCACAGTTCTTTATTTATCAAATTATACTTACATGGTGCTTATGCCCCATTAGGCACTACTGATGAGTAACTAACTCATTTAATCTTTCCAACCACTCTAGGATGTAGAAAATATTCCCCACTCGTTTTACAGATGAAGAAACTGAGGCATGAGAGGTTAATAATTTCCCAAGGTCACTCAGTTGAATTCGGACTCAAGTTCAAACAGTCTAGCTCCAAAGTTCATACTCTTAACCATGAAGGGATGGGTTTGGGAGGCTGTTTTCTGCTAATGTGACATACACCACCCCCAACTCTCCAGCCAGGTGTTTGCAATTTCATAAGAGAAAAAGAAGACTCAAATATAAAATTGCCAAGAGCAATCTGCCTAAGAATGGCTCAGAATACTCCAACCTTTATCCTTCACCTTGGTGTTAGATAAGCCCTAATGGATCCTGGTGGACTAACTAGATATACCACCGCCTTCTGTAAGTCAGGCATTAAGAATAGACCACGTAGAATTTGGAATAAGAGGAAATAAGATAAACAAGATCAAGTGTGATCCAGGGTGGGCCATCTCAGGACACATCCTTAAAATAACGAAATCGAGCGTTCAAAAGCCAGCCCTGGTCCCACCAGGGTCCCTAAGCTTCTCCTATCATTCCCATCCCTTGGTGATTATTCCTTCTTCTGAATTCAGAGGGAGGAATTCAGCAAATACCTGTAATAACAATATGAACCATAGAATAATAGATTCAATGAAGACAGAATTTGGTAAAGTATCTGTTTTCCTGGTTTTGCTCAATTTAAGCAATGGAATTGCCATGAAAAATAATCCTTCCTTTTCTGTTTATAATAGCAAAATATGTTCATTACAGATATTTCAAATGATACAGAAGGAATATATAAAGAAGAAAATACCCACAATAGAACCACCCACTGTTAGCCTTATGGTGCTTATCTCTTGATCTTTTTTTCTATGAATCTTTGTATATTTTTGATACAATATTGGGATATAATTTAACAGCCTGCTTTTTTTCACTTAATAATATAGCATCGCTGTAATGGCTATATGGATTTATATGTGAGTAGTAGGATGAAAAAATATGCAGAAATAAAACTGATAGTGGGTGCTTTTGCCTTCTAATATGAGAGGTTACATACTTTCTATCACTGAAGAATATTATATACTGTGTCATTCCATTTGGAGACTGGTCAGAGACCTAGAAAGTCACATCTCTAATCATCCCAATCCTTCTGTGTTACTAAAGAGCTTAAACCCAGAGTAGACAAATCCTTTGCGAGTGTTTGGATCCACAAGCAGAGGGCTAAAAGCATCCAGGGTGAAAGAGGCGGTGCATCCTGTTGGCACCCAGAGTAATGGTACTTTTCAGGAGTCTGCAATGCTGCTAAGCAACAGTAACACCCATCCCGACCTTTCGTCCAGGCTGCTGCACACCCAGATGCCTCACCAGAGCGGGTTGAGGATAAACCAAGAAGAGAGGATGAGCCATGCGCCTGGGCTGCCTTGCGGTCTGGGAGATGAAAACGGAGGTTGACAGAGCCAGAACTCAGCAATGAAAATGCCTGCAAGAACTTGGCTCCTGGAAATTCATCAAAGTCCTAGAGAGGTTATTGAATTTTCCACAGGCTGTCAGATAGAGAGCTTGAGCCAATTTCATTTCAATCTCAATAGACAGGGAAGCTCAGATGCCATGTAGCTACACTGATGTCCCATAAATTATTTATTCAGTCTCCAACCATTGTTCATTTACATTATTTATGTTTTTTCACTCTTACCAATGAGATGATAAACATTGTAACAGAGACTGCTAACTAATCACCAAATCCATGTTCCTCTCCTCTTCCTAAGCACAAAACCAGACTACACTTCCTAGCCTCCTGTGAAATTAGATGTGGCCATAAGACAGTGTTAAAGCCAACAGAAAGTATATGGAGGTAACGTGCCACCTCTGGGCCAAGGCTTTTAAATAGCAGTGCACTTCATGCCCTCCCTTTCTCCTCCCCACCACTAGATGCAAAAAAATGACAAGGCTCTAAGGAACGACGGGGCCACAGGTGGAAGGAGGACGGATTCCCTGAATTACTTCATGGAGGAGAGCCTTTTGCCAGCATGGAATCCCACTTTGAACTGTTTCATGAGTGAGAAAGAGCCATTCTATGTTTTTTTTGGCTCATCTGGAACGGCATTATTAGTTTACCCTAACTCTACAAACATCCTGAAACATCAGTGCTTGCACACCTATCTATACGAGTTAGGACTGTCACTAATTTGTACTCAAGTTTGGAACACTTTAAGGCATTTGATAAACTATTGCCAAGTGGGACCCAGAATTCTGCCTCTGATAATCATTTGAGGTCACTCCAATTCCTATAACTGTGTATAACAATGTAGAAAATGGTTTCAATTCATCCCTTTATAGAGAAGTAATTAATATTTGCTGAGAATGACTGCACCCTCCCTCTGTACTGAGCATACAGTACACTTAGTTTACTACTCACACTGAACCACGAAGAGCGACTCTTATTTTTAGCTGAGCCCAGCTCTTCATTAGAAACCTCTCAGCACCCTTAATCCACGTGGCACATCTCCATCTCTTGTCTCCGGCTCACACTGTGCTAATCCAGCAGCATCCTCTCTGACCCAGGTTGCCCGCTGCTGGTCTCAGAGCCCTTGTTATACAGTCACAATTTTTGCTTGTTTGTTCAAAGTGAGTTTCCAAGTACTTTTATGTGTTGTCTCTATGGGAAGTGCTTTCCAGAAAAAGGCCTTTTAGTGGAGCTTTAAAAGCAAAATCTTTATGTTTCAATACTTAGAAATCTCATTGAATCACCCAAAAAGAACAATATAAGATGTGGCATATTCAACCCTGTACATGTTAAAAAGATGTATATTGTATATTATAATGCATGGCGTATAATGAGGACTATATAAGTAACATCTAAATTTCCTCTATTTTTGTTATTTTTCCTTTTTTTTATGCTTAACGTATTGAGAGTTAAGGATTTATTTTTCAAGACTGATCCTCTGAAGACTAACCTCCCAGAATTGGAGTTGCTCTCCTGCAAGGCCCCAAGGAAACTGGTTAAAGCCCACTACTTGAAGCAATGTATCCGGGTCAAGCACAAGATTTAGACTCCAGTTCCCCATCTCGCCAGGATGGAGCTGAGGTGACCACGAGCAGGCCAAACATTCCAGAAGGCTTGGACCTCAGCCCCTCTAGTTACCACACAGAGCAAGAGCCAGTGAGCTTAAAAACCCCACAGCCCAAGGGCTCCTCTCTGGAGTCTGGTGCCTGGTTCTGCCAGATCGCCAGGCCCAAACCAGATGGGCAAGAGTGGACAGACACGCCTTCTACTGCCCCTGTCTCTGTGGTTTTCCCCAGGGAACACTGCTCCAAGAGATTTAACATGTGCTGCTTGACCATTTGCCTTTGTTTGCATGAAGAGCAGATACTTGAATTTGTAGACGTTAAGATATGGCTCTAATGTACTCGATTTCCTCTCTCAACTGCTCTCCAGTTTTGTCAGTGTGGTGAATGACATTAATGGATGTTCTGGAGTTCAACAACCATCTTTGCATTTTTAAGATAAATCAAACTATATCATTAAAGCTCCAGCCACAGATAGAGCCGTATATACATTATACGTTGTTCGATTATTATTTTTGTCTGACTTTTCCAGTTTGGATCCCAAGAATATACTAACTTTACAAGGTGAGTTGAGGAACATTTACTCTTTTCTATTCTCTTGAAGAGTCAGTTCAAGGTTAGAATTATGTTCCATGAATATTTGGTAGAATTTACCCATCATACAGGTGATTCGGGAGGAGTGGAGATTTTTCACTACTGATTCCATTTCTGTAAGGATGTGGTTATTGCCAGGACACTCCAGGAAGCCTCAGGTAACAAGCTCTGTGATCACCACTACCTGTTTCTGCATGTTTCCCCACCAGAACGTAAGCTCCATGAGGAAGCAACTGTGTTGGTCTCATTGATCACAGTGTTCCCACCTCAACTAATAGCACCAGCTTGAAATATATGTGTTGAATTAATGTTTTGTTAAATAAAACATCAAAAGCATCTACTGAAAAGCTATTAGAACTACAAAAAATATTTAATAATATTAACAAAGTAGCAAGCTATAAATGTTAAATAAAACATCAAAAGCATCTACTGAAAAGCTATTAGAACTACAAAAAATATTTAATAATATTAACAAAGTAGCAAGCTACAAAAGTTAAATAAAACATCAAAAGCATCTACTGAAAAGCTATTAGAACTACAAAAAATATTTACTAATATTAACAAAGTAGCAAGCTATGAAGTAATTATGTATAGCCCTTTTAAATATCAGTATTAACTAGTTTGCAAATACACTGGAATCAAAATTTCCACTCACCTTAGCAACAACTACAAAGGGTCTAGGAACAAAATTAAGACAAAATGTGCAGAAAGTATAAAAAGAAAACTAAAAACATGTTTGAGGGAAACAGAATATTTAAATAAATGAGGAGATGTACACATTCTGAAAGTGGAAAGACTGTATCTTGCAAAGGGGTCAGTGCTCCAAAAAATAAATCCACTAATTTATTTTCAAGTAAAGGACAGGAGACAGAGTTTTATGAGCTAAAACAGTATGATAACAGTGTAAGATTCGGTAAAAGGATAAATGGAAAAAGAGAAAGCTCCGGTATATATATGATGATGGCAGTGACAGTGATAGCAAATGCTTATATGCACTTACTATGGGGCAGCTATTGTTGTACTTGTTTTATGTTTTTATTCTTAAAACAATGCTGAAAGGTAAAGTTATTAACTTATCCCCATTTTTACAGGTGGAAAAACTGAGGCCAAGAAAGTGGAATGGAGGAAGGGACAGGATTAGTCTGTAGACTTGCGTGTAATCTCTGTTTTATACAGTGTGCTCATGTCCTCTATCCAGTCTAACATCCCAAAGTCAACAGCTTCTTGGAGACTGAACCTCCCATCTCCTCGGTGAGGGTGGCCACCTTGGGTGGTGGAGGCCACTGGGAGGCCTGACTTCTTATGCAGACTTCCAAGCAATCCTGCTCTCAGTCCCCACACTCTTCTAAGACATGTGGTACCTCCAATTCCTAAGCCTTTCAGGGTTTCTATGACTTGCCTCCTCCTCTGCAGGCATCTTGGGTTTCAATGTTCTTCCCTTTGATCTGTTAACATTTATCTTAATATTTTTCCATCTCTAAATTTTTTATGAAAGTTTCATCCACTGCTATCTCTAGGATTAAGTTTGTAGATGTTGACTTTGTTGATTTCTTCAGATCAAAATTGAGTTTTAAGAGGTAGCCCAAGAAAACATTATTTTCAATGCATCATGTTCAACTAGAAGCCCACATATTTACCTTAAGGAAGTTATCAATGAAGAACACAAAGATTTATGTCAAAGAATATTTATTGCTTCTCAATGTATAATGGCAAAAAATGAGGATGGTCGAAATAGCTAACAATAAAGGATAAAAGACCTTAGGGTACTCTGTGGTGGCCAGGAAGCTGCGTCAATCAGATCTCCTTCAACAGCATCTTCCACGGGGGAGAGGTGACGGGAAGCCTCCGGCTGCCTTCCCTTTGGATCCACGTCAGTGTTCATGTCAAGATCACGCTTCCTCCCTGCTGCCCACCCCCACCATGGACTAAACATGGGTGCGGGCAACTGAGCCAGGTCACTCTTGTTCAACATGAGGACTGTGCGACGGGCAACCTCTGCCCAGGGGCTGACTCCCCATCAGCCTAGGCAGGCCCTTCTCAGGACCGTGATGCTCTTCTTGACCAACCCTTCCTCCTGGTCTCCTTTCACAGGTGTCACACTTGCACCATCCCACCTGCCTATTCCTGCTCCCTCTCCCTTTGTCCTTCACAGGGATTTCTCCTGATATGTTCCTTGTACGATTAATCCTCTCCTGGCATCTGCTTCTTGGAGGACCTAAACTGACAGAACACCCATCCGCCAAATATTAAGGCAGTTTTCAAATATTATATTTATAAAAAACATATAAGGACAGAAAAAATAGGATATAATGCTACCAAAAAATGCCAGTATTCTAAATGTATATATAAATGATTCTGGTTTTGTTTTTTTTTAAATCACATAGAGTAAAAGGTGTGTGTGTGCGTGTGTGTGTACACAAAATCACATATACACATCACAACATTAAGAGTGATTATTTCTGGGTGAATGAACGAGTTCCTGCTTCTTTACTTTTTTCTTTATTTTTCAGTTTTCAATAATGAACATTATTACATCTATAATCAGAAGCAAAGATAAAGTACACACACACACAGACACACACACAATACGTTTAAGGACCCTTAATCCCCCTGAGGCAGGACGCCGTCTGAAGGAGCTCGCCGCTGGCCTCGTCTTCAGTGCCCAGCAGGCAGGCACAGCTGAGCAGCAAGAACTACAGACTATGATGTCAGCACCCAACAGCTTCAAAAGTGTGCTTGGCTGATTCCAGATGCTTTCAAAATCCAAACTGCAGCTAGGAATCTTGATGGAGCATCGGAAGGAAATAAAACAGACGGCGTGCCAATCCCACAAAGTCAGTATTTACTCACACTACTTTATTTTTCATTTTATTATTTAACTGGTGAGCAAGAGTGGTGTCTTGTGTCTTGTCCTCTTTGAAGGACAGGCAATCTTCCTCATGAGGCTGCAAAAGTGAGGTCAAGGGACACCAAGCTGGCACAGGGCACACACACTGTCCTTCTACCTGGTCACCCTCAAACTTGCCGTTTGCCCCTCCAGCACAGAGCCAGCTCCGTGTTTGCTGTTCTTGAGGAACCCTTGTAAATCAACGTGTCAGAACAATGTAACGCCACCACAACACCAATAGTAGGAGCTAACACTCATGGGATGACTGCTTTGTGCCAGGTAGTGTTCAGAACACTTTCCAAGTATGAAATAGCTCATTTAATCTTCACAAGCATCCTACTGGAGAAATACTAACACCATCCGTATTTAACAAAGGAGGATGCAGAGGTGTAGAGAGGTAAAGCAACTTTGCCAGGACCACAGAGCCAGTGTGCAGTGGAGCTGGAGTTTGAACACAGGATGTCACAGAAGAGAAATGAGATCAAGAACAAAATGCTCAGGCGCACAGAGGCTGTCCTTCACAGAAATGAAAGTTGGACAATGCTAGATAAGCAGCAGGGGAAGTGCGAATCCATGGGGGAGCAAATCCGGCAAAACAGACAAGAGGATACGGACTTGAAAAAACAAGGGAGGAAGTCAATCAGCAAAGGCCACTAACTATGCACTGTGTCTCACACAGGTAAAGTGATGCAGACACGCATGAGGTGACAGTCGGGGGACAGAGAGAACAAGTCCAAGAGGCCACTCTGTGGTGGAAAGGGTCCTGGAGAGGAAGGGGTAAGCATGTGAAGATCAGATCTAAGAGGTGTGAAATTAACAGGGAAGTCAATGGCGGAGAGGTGGGACTGTCCGCCAAGGGGAAGGAATGGAAACGCAGGGGCACAGATATCTCCATTCTGAAAAAGCAAGAGGCCAAGAAGAGGGAAACACTGATTGGGAGGGAAGTGCGTCATTCCCTTTTCACTGTTATTTTAACCCCTGCATGATGTCTTCCTCAGCTGCCCTCCCAAACAGTGAGAACAAGGAACTCCTCCCTCAGGGCTTACGTGCTATCGGATGAGAAGGGAACACGTCACCCGGGGCATTGAGTGAGGGGGGGATGGTTGGTCTTCTGTAGGTCCTCTGTGCTTTTAGGGATTCTTGCCAAAAATGTGATTTCACGTGAGTAGGTGCCGTCTGAAAAGGGAATTATCCGAATTCTCCTCTTGCCAAATTATTGTGGCCGTGAAACAAGATCACACACGTAAAGGATGCATGCGCAGGGCCTGACACTCAGTACGTACTCTGTGAGCAGTGGTCGTGAGGAGGGGGCATCTCTCTCTACTTGGAAACATTCAATGGCTCCCTGCTGTCAACAGGACACGCGTCCAGGCTCCCATGCTGGCACTGAAAGCGCATTGTTGGTGAGGCCTCTGCTTACATTTTTATAACCTTAACCACAGAACTGATCCACTACATTTACATCTTGGCAGCCTTAGTCCTACTCGGAAATGTCAAACAGCCAATGTAAGAGGATTTAGGAATTAAATGACACGAGTCCCCTTCATCACAGAGCTTAGTCACGGATCGCAGGAGTTTATCAGCTAGCTCAGGTCCAGGTAGGCGAAGTGAGGGAACATCATGAGCTGTACCCTGAAATGCGGGTCAGGTTTGGATGAGATGTGATGCAGTGCTGAGTCCCTCACTGGGGAACAGCTTTCTGCTCAGATAGCAGCAGAACAGGAGAGAGATTAGTGAGCTCAAGATCACAGGGACAAGAGAGGAGAGCCCATGCTGTCTAATTCCAACTCGACAAACAAAGCTGGGATATTGTGTTACAGGGTAGATGGCCACACGTGGTCAGGCTTAAAAATAAGCGAACAGCAGTGGGGACAGGGCCCACTTGGCAAAGCCAGGGAATCCTAGAGCAAATAAGAAGACAACAGCTGCAGGCATTGTTCTCCAGGATAACGAGACTCAAAGTCACTTGGGTCTGTATTCCAGACACACAAATTTCATTTTTACCAATCACTCTATGGCTCAGTGCAAAGAAGCTACTTTTATTTGTTTTTTATTGTTTTTGCCCTTCTCCTGGGAGTTCCTTCCCTGTGCTCAGTCTCCATCCTGATGGTTCTATTCCCAGTTCCAAACACAGGCACAGGACACAGGTTTGCCTGGCCATCAGGACATCTCGTTCTTTTGGCCCCAGCGACTGGTTCAGAGTTGGATCTGTGGCCCAACAAGAACTAATCAGATGCAATAAGACTTTTGTTGGGGCAGCAGGGGAAAAAGTACTTTTTCTGCTAGAATTTTCATAAGGAAGATGACATGTACCTGGAGCTGACCAGGAAGCCAACACCGTGGAAAATAGAGCCCAGAAATAGCCAGAAACTGGGTCCACACAATGCTGGACCAGGCTGCACCAGAAACCAGTATATTCCAACAGTGCCACCTAAGGGAGCCAATAAATTCCCATTTTTCTTAAGCCAGGTTGAATTGCGTTCCATCCTCACAACTAACAGAGTCACAACTAATGGGGAAACAGAAGCTGAGGCTGAAATAAACTGATCTTTGCCAAAGAGATGGGATGGCCCCTGGCCGCAGAGACACCCTCTGCCCCCGGCACTTGCCCAGCATGCAAGAACCTTAACCAAGGCCCCACCTCACCCGAGGCACAGTGGGTGTGGACTCCCAAAGACCCAGCTCTTATCCCAGACCTGCTGGGAAAATAGCCATCCTCCCTTGGATGCAGAGACACCTCGTGCAGAGACCTCATGCAGGCAGCCAAGAGGGAAAGCCAGCTGCAGGAGACTCTCCAGATGGTTTCTGCCCCATAATCTTCACCATGGCCAGCCCCTCTTGCCCACTGTCCTCCAACTCAATCCATCTTTGCCGATGGAACTGGTCTCATTGTTGTCTCCTGACCACACTGCGTGTTCTCCTGACTCCACATGCCGGCTCCTCCACCTCCTCCACTTCACCCATTTACCCTGCACATAATCCACGACCTGGCTTAAATCGTTGCAATTTTTTCTGGCCACAACAACCCACATTTGAACTCAGTTTCCTTATCCACAAAGTAGGACAATAATCTTTTAGATATTTAGCTATTAAAATATTATAATGATACCTGTAATATTGTAATAGCCAACGTTTATGGAGCTTTTTAATATATGTCAGGCACTGCCCTAAGGGCTTCATTTACCTCATTTAACCTTCATGCATTTCATGCACCTTTGTGAAGACAAGCATTGTTCTTACACACATTTAGGCAACACAGGCACAGGGAAGTTAAGTAATTTGCCCAATGTCTTACAACTAGAAGGTGACAGAGCCATATTTCAAACCAGAGCAGTTCTGTGCCCAGAGCCTTTATTCTTAACCGCTACATTCACCGCTTTAACGTTATTAAGATAATGGAAGAATGTGGGATGCAGAAACCTCAGAATCCTGCCCAAACCACTTCCATCCCAAACTGAAAATCCCCTCAGAGAAGTTTAATTATAAGTGACAATGGCAAGATGATTTTTTTCCCAAATTACTACTTTATTACCTGACACCTAACCTAAGAAAGGCTCTCTCTTCCCTTAAAACCCTCTAGGTCTTATCACCAGCCAGCTGCCCAAGCCTGAAGCAATGATAACTGTGCCCCAGGGGCACTCGTGAGAAAAGGTGAATGAGGGCTGGGGTTAGGATCATTTATCATTCCAACCAGGAACTAAACTAGGTTAACTAACATCCAGACTTGCCCTGACCAGTCCTGGCCCGTATCTGTTGCCCTGGTGTAGATATAAGTTCCCAAGTTTGGTCTGGAGCATAAGTACGTTGATGACCCTAGGCCTACCTATCTGCCAACTAAGGGAGAGAGAACATCAAAAATATCCTTTCCTTTCCTCCTGTGACTACCTCTCAGATTCACGTTACTGCTACGGTGTACCTTCCCGAAATGAGGGAGATGGCGCTTCAACCCTGCGGGGATAACTTCTGGAGCTTATCTCCAAAAGTTCTGAAATGGCTAAGAGCAGACATTAGCTCAGCAAGATGAAATCAAACTATACGAGTGAGCTTGGGCTGCTATAGCAAAATTCCATAGAGTGGGTGGCTTAAATAATAGACATTTATTTCGTATATCTCTGAAGGCTAGGAAGTCCTAGATCAAGGTGCTGGCAGATTGCATTCCTGGTGAGAGACTCCCTCTGGCTCGTGGATAGCTGCCTTCTCACTGTGTCCTCACGAGACAGTGACAGAAAGAAAAGGCTCTGGTGCCTCTTCTTTTTTGGACGGCACTAATCTCATCACGGGGGCCCTACCTTCAACCTCATCTAAACCTAATAATCTCCTAAAGAACCCACCTCCAAATACCATCAAAAGGCAAGAAGGGAGGGGGGTTACGGCTGCAACACATGGATTTGGAGGGAACACACGCATTCAGTCCATAACAAACAAACTAAAAAATCTCACCCCGATTCCATTACCCATCTCAAATAGCACTTTGCTGTGTCTCACTTCACTCAGGTCTCTGCTTGAATGTCACCTCACAAGGCAGCTTCCCACGACCAGCCTTTCTAAAACACTAAGCACTGCCAGCTTCAGCCTTCCCAGTCCTCACACACAGCTCAATCTTTCTTCTTAGCAACACTGTGCACGCGCGCACGCGCACACATGTGTGTGTGTGTGTGTGTGTAATATCTTTGATTGTCTTGCTTTGTGAAAATGCTCCACAATAGTCCCAAGGAGAAAGCTCTCTGGAATTTTGTGGGGGAAGCTACTCCAGCTGCTCCTTTTCACCACCACACAACCCTTCCTCAGTGGGCTGTGAGGATAAACATTTTGTTGCTGGGATTTTTTTAAGTTTTATTTTAGATTTTTTATTTATTTTTTATTTTTGGCTGTGTTGGGTCTTCGTTGCTGCATGTGCCTGGGCATTCTCTAGTTGCTGCAAGCAGGGGCTCCTCTTTGCTGTGGTGCACGGGCTTCTCAATGCGGCGGCTTCCCTTGTTGCAGAGCATGGGCTCTGGGCATGCAGGCTTCAGTAGTTGCAGCATGCGGGCTCAGTAGTTGTGGCATGTTGGTTCTGTAGTTGTGGTGCATGGGCTTAGCTGCTCCACGGCATGTGGGATCTTCCTGGACCAGGGATCGAACCCATGTTCCCTGCATTGGCAGGTGGATTCTTAACTACTGTACCACCAGGGAAGTCCAAGGATAAACATTTTAAGCATGTGTGGTACATATAACCTGACATTCTCATATCATCCATGGACCCACACAAAACTTATTTTATTTGTGTAACAGTCTATTCTTTCCTTAACCAGGAAGACCCATTCCTACTCAGCATCGGTAAAATGAAATTTGCCCCAAACCAGTGAATTCAAACCACAGTGGTATATTTTAGTTACTACTAATCGAAAATGTAGTCCTTCATGTGTAAATATTCAAATTCAGGTACTTTTGTTATGACTGACTGTCCAGTTTAAAGTGCTTCCTCAGGTTAAACTCTGAGTTATCTGCCACCTCCTCTGGTTTAATTCTAAATCACCAGAAGGCCTCGCCCAGCCCGTCAAGGGGCAGCCGTGGCTGCTGGGGGAAGGTCAGAGTCATTTACATGACCAGCTGGTTCAGCTGCTCCCCGCCTCACCTCACCTCCAACGAGAGGCAGATACCAGCCTGAATCACCGGGGCCTCCAGAACCACTGGGACGTCTCCAGGCTCTAACCTCAGTGGTAGGAAAGAGGCCAAGTGCCCCTCCCAGACACTCGACCTCTGCTCTCCAGGAAGCCCCCACTTCTCGAGGGCCAGCGGAGGCTGCAGTGGGGAGGGGACCAGCAGCCGGCCACAGGCGGGGGCAGCTTCTCTGGTCTGGCTGAATAGTTTCTTCCGCTCCT
Source organism: Hippopotamus amphibius kiboko (assembly GCF_030028045.1). Lineage (NCBI taxonomy): Eukaryota > Metazoa > Chordata > Mammalia > Artiodactyla > Hippopotamidae > Hippopotamus > Hippopotamus amphibius. The sequence continues at coordinate 226,911,165 of NC_080186.1, forward strand.
GCCCAGGGTGCACCATGCCTTACCTGGTGCCTCACCTCGTGACCTGGGAGTCTTTGTTCTCTGCCGTCGGAGGGGGCTGGTGATGAGTGAAGCAGCAAGCTTCACAGCTTCACACTCCATCACCAGCAAGGCCACAAGAAAAAGA